>NC_134398.1:113435691-113459046 GCF_050003625.1 Haematobia irritans | reverse complement strand
TGGTTTTAGTCCCCACTTTTTCCCTATTGCCTTTTGCACGAGTATAAAGCTACAGTTGCTTTCCTCGCCCTTTCTTCAATATTAAGCTTAAAGTTCAGCTTACTGTCCAAAATAACGCCAAGGTATTTTGCACACTCCCTAAGGGGAATTTCAATACCCCCTCAGGAAATGGGTCTAACCGTGGGAGTTTTGCGGTCTTTGCAGTACATGACTAGTTCTGTCTTTGCAGGATTTACCCCAAGACTATTATCTTTCGCCCATTTCTCAATCATCCGGAGGGCTCTCTGTATAATATCTCTAACTGTTGATGGGAATTTTCCCCTGACTGCTAGCGCCACATCATCTGCGTATGCCACCACTTGTATCCTTTCTTTTTCTAGGGAAACCAGAAGGTCGTTTATAGCAACATTCCAAAGAAGAGGTGATAGAACTCCTCCTTGAGGAGTGCCTCTGTTCACATACCTTTGTATGTTTGCTTGTCCTAGTGTGGCTGAAATGCGTCTCTTCCTAAGAAGTTCGTCTAACAGCCTAAGTATACCTGGATCAACATTCAGAGTTGTCAGTCCATTTAATATCGAGCTCGGATGGACGTTATTGAACGCCCCTTCGATGTCTAGAAACGCCACGATTGTGTATTCTTTGACAGATAGTGAGCTTTCAATAAAGCTGACTAGTTCATGTAATGCGGTCTCAGTAGACCTGCCCTTCGAGTATGCATGTTGTCGTTTCGAGAGCACACTTGAATCGACGCTAGTTCTAAGATAAATATCCATCATCCTCTCCAGAGTCTTAAGTAGGAATGATGATAAGCTGATTGGTCGGAAATCCTTCGCATTCGAGTGAGAGGCTTTTCCCGCTTTAGGTATGAAAACGGCTTTTGATTCCCTCCACTTTTGTGGAATATATGCTAAGTTGATACATCCTATATATATCGCCGACAACCAGGGGATAATTCTGTCAGCCACCGCTTGTAACTCCGCCGGAGTAATTCCATCAGGTCCGGGGGATTTGAATGATCCAAAGCTATTTAACGCCCATTTTATTCTAGATTCTGATACAATTTCCTCGATAGGAAACGACCGCTGAGCCACTGTGGCACCTCCAGTGCATGGTTCAACCGTCTGATTTCCGGGAAAATGTGTGTCCAATAGTACCTCCAGCGTCTCCTCACTGGACGTTGTCCAATTGCCCTCCGATGTTTTAATGAAACCTGGAGCGGAGCTCGTGGATGCTAGAACCTTCCGTAGTCTGAAAGCCTCGGACGTATTCTCAATGCTGCTGCAGTAATCATTCCAAGAGTTATGCTGAGCCTTTCTCAGTTCTCGCTTGTATCCTCTCAGATTCTTCTTGTAAGCGTCCCAATCCACAGGAGCTCTGGTGGACTTTGCTTTGTTAAAGAGCTTCCTGCACGATTTCCTCATATTACCTAACTCCGTAGACCACCATGGTGGTCGATTTTTCCCCCTTGGCTTCCCTTTAGGGCATGCAGCTTTCAGTGAAATGTTGAAGGCCTTAGTAATCCTCTCCACTGCGTGTTCGATAACTTGCACAGTGCTCATATTTGTCTCTGGTATTTCCGGTATCATCATATTGAACGATTCCCTATACCTATTCCAGTCAGCTTTCCTAACATTTGGCGGAAATATGGTCTTGGTGGTATGAACATCAAATTTGAAACTGATGTAGCGATGATCTGAGAAGCTGTGTTCACTTAAAACCTGCCACTCAGATATCATTTCATTCAGTTCTTGCGAGGCCAAGGTGATGTCCAAAACCTCTTGCCTGTTTTTAGTGACAAAGGTAGGGGCATCTCCCTTGTTGCAAACTACCAGATTAGTACGCAAAATAAAATCTATTAGCGACTCTCCCCTTGCATTAGTATCACTACTTCCCCATATGATATGATGCGCATTCGCATCGCATCCCATAATGAGTTTCGTCTTTGTTTTCAGTGACTCCTCAACTAAGGTCTTAACGGCACATGGAGGCATCTCCCTGTCATGTCCCATATAGACCGAAGATACCCAATATTTGCATTTGGCTATTTCTAAATTGGCAACGACAGTGTCTGCATTGCACATTGAAGGAAGCAGAAACAAGTTAAGCTCGTTTTTAGCAATTATACAGGCTCGAATTACATCATTACCAGTATACTGCAATAGTTTGAACCCCGGAGTACTTAATTCACATATTTTGTTTCTATAAACATATGGTTCTTGAATAAGAACTATGTATATGTCCCCTTTCTTCAGGAGAACTTTTAAGGCAGCACATGCAGCCTTACAATGATGAAGATTTATCTGGAGGATCCGTAGGACCATCGAGATTTTCAACAACCGTCACATCAGCCGCTTCAATCGAGTCATCAAGAATGTCCTCTTCAGAGATATCGGTGACTCTCGCAATAACCATAGGTTCAACTTTGGTGAGTTCTGAGGCAGTAGAAGCCTCCTCGACTTCGCAAGAGGATCCGCTTACTTCTGATTCAGACAGAGGCTTGTCCATTTCTGAATCCTTTAGCTGATCGTTTTTATACACCTTCATTTGGATATAATGAAAGCCATAACATAGACGGTCCTGATACTTTGCTAGATGTGGCAAAGACTGAGTGTTCAATATAAACACTGCATGCCGTCTTGGTCCATCCACTTCATCCAAACGGCCAACCTTCCAATCAGCTATTGGAAAATCTGGATTGCATTGTTTGAGTCTATTTAAAATAGATTCAGGGTCAGGAGGGTTTGCAGGTATCCCATCCACTTCATCCAAACGGCCAACCTTCCAATCAGCTATTGGAAGATCTGGATTGCATTGTTTGAGTCTATTTAAAATAGATTCAGGGTCAGGAGGGTTTGCAGGTATCCACGCATGTGCTCTAGGTCTAGCCGGTATGTCTTTCTTCTCGACTAACTCTAGAGCAGCTCCTTCCCAAACTTCACCAATTAGTATCAGAGCAGCTTTAAAACATTCTATAGACCTCTGGTCCTCAAATGCGACTAGCTTAAATCGTCCTTGATCCTTCGCCATAAATAGTCCTAAATTTCTAAATCTTCTGTATTGCCAGTGTCCAAATTGTTGGAGTAAACTTATGAAACCATTTAAGGAATATTTAACTCTAAAAAGGCTCTCAGCTGGTGAAGTTAACATACACACAAAAAATAACTGCAAATAAATATTAACAACTTTATTTGTATGTAACAACAAATTTGTCTATTGAATATGAGACATTTGTTGTTGAAATGTGTTTGTAGATGCTTGACAGAGGAAATAATAGAAATATTCTGAATTTTCAACAAATTGTTTTGTTGCGAAATTAGTTGACTGCTATCGATATGAAAACAAAAACAAAAATACAAGACTGGTTACGCGCACATCGCTGAGAATATGTACGAAAGCCAAGGCCGTAGCCAGGATTTTAATTCGGGGGGGGGGGGGGGGGGGTTCAACTTAAAAAAAAAAATATTCATATAATCTCATGTGTAGAAAATTTTAATTATGCATAGGTATGTATACAATATTTT
This sequence comes from Haematobia irritans, assembly GCF_050003625.1. Classification (NCBI taxonomy): domain Eukaryota; kingdom Metazoa; phylum Arthropoda; class Insecta; order Diptera; family Muscidae; genus Haematobia; species Haematobia irritans. The sequence goes on along the minus strand of NC_134398.1, from coordinate 113,455,525 downwards.
TATAATATTAAATTGAACCCACGGGCTTTTTGGGCAGCAAACAAATCAATGACTTCTTCAGTCGGCACATTTATTCGGCGATGAACCGACATTAATGCCAATCATTTGAGTCTACTCTCGCTAGTCGAATTTCAAAGTTACGTCTTTAATCTCTTCCATGGCTGAATAAGGAGGTTGAATCACGATAACAAAAACAACAAATTTCAATATGTTGTTTACAATTTTAAGAAGTCAAAATCAGCTGATAAAAGAATCGTATGGCATTGGTAAAAGTGGCAATTATTTATTCCTTCAATTGTCCTGAAAAAATAATTCAAATCCAGAGAAAAATAAAGGTTCAAATTTAATTGCGTCACCTATGAGTTATTGTGAAGTGGATAATTCATCCGAGGAACGCCGATATGAGACCAAAGTTAATAATGGAAGTCAGTCAAATGGATATTCGCCATCTATTAACAAAAACAGTTTATGATGCAGTTTAAAAACTGATGTGCTTGGTATTTTGGGTCTGGAATATGTTATCAAGATACTCAAGTCATCTTTGAACAATTCTCCAGCTATGCAGTGTCATTTGGAGAGCTGCAATCACCATAAACATATGATTTTGACATCTTAAAATTTGGTCGAAATAAAAAAATTGTAATCATATGGCCCCAAGATTTAACCTTCTTGTTCAGCCATGAATCTCTTCATTGTTGAAAATGAACGTTCGGATGAGCACGTAGTAACTGCAGGGATGGAAAATGCAGTACTATAGTACTTTTTCAAAACTTTTTCACCCCGGTCAGTAACGTAGTACCCCCGCGAATGATTTAGTACCTTTTGTGTAGACATTTTTGAGTCGATATCAGATTTATGGTACAATAGCTTTGACAAAATATTTTAATATTTTGAGAAAGTCTTTATCAACCTTATTTGCTAATAGTCTTTTACAAATATGGCAAAACAGACATGTTCATGGCAAAACAGACATGTTCCTCCAGTGCATGGTTCAACCGTCTGATTTCCGGGAAAATGTGTGTCCAATAGTACCTCCAGCGTCTCCTCACTGGACGTTGTCCAATTGCCCTCCGATGTTTTAATGAAACCTGGAGCGGAGCTCGTGGATGCTAGAACCTTCCGTAGTCTGAAAGCCTCGGACGTATTCTCAATGCTGCTGCAGTAATCATTCCAAGAGTTATGCTGAGCCTTTCTCAGTTCTCGCTTGTATCCTCTCAGATTCTTCTTGTAAGCGTCCCAATCCACAGGAGCTCTGGTGGACTTTGCTTTGTTAAAGAGCTTCCTGCACGATTTCCTCATATTACCTAACTCCGTAGACCACCATGGTGGTCGATTTTTCCCCCTTGGCTTCCCTTTAGGGCATGCAGCTTTCAGTGAAATGTTGAAGGCCTTAGTAATCCTCTCCACTGCGTGTTCGATAACTTGCACAGTGCTCATATTTGTCTCTGGTATTTCCGGTATCATCATATTGAACGATTCCCTATACCTATTCCAGTCAGCTTTCCTAACATTTGGCGGAAATATGGTCTTGGTGGTATGAACATCAAATTTGAAACTGATGTAGCGATGATCTGAGAAGCTGTGTTCACTTAAAACCTGCCACTCAGATATCATTTCATTCAGTTCTTGCGAGGCCAAGGTGATGTCCAAAACCTCTTGCCTGTTTTTAGTGACAAAGGTAGGGGCATCTCCCTTGTTGCAAACTACCAGATTAGTACGCAAAATAAAATCTATTAGCGACTCTCCCCTTGCATTAGTATCACTACTTCCCCATATGATATGATGCGCATTCGCATCGCATCCCATAATGAGTTTCGTCTTTGTTTTCAGTGACTCCTCAACTAAGGTCTTAACGGCACATGGAGGCATCTCCCTGTCATGTCCCATATAGACCGAAGATACCCAATATTTGCATTTGGCTATTTCTAAATTGGCAACGACAGTGTCTGCATTGCACATTGAAGGAAGCAGAAACAAGTTAAGCTCGTTTTTAGCAATTATACAGGCTCGAATTACATCATTACCAGTATACTGCAATAGTTTGAACCCCGGAGTACTTAATTCACATATTTTGTTTCTATAAACATATGGTTCTTGAATAAGAACTATGTCTATGTCCCCTTTCTTCAGGAGAACTTTTAAGGCAGCACATGCAGCCTTACAATGATGAAGATTTATCTGGAGGATCCGTAGGACCATCGAGATTTTCAACAACCGTCACATCAGCCGCTTCAATCGAGTCATCAAGAATGTCCTCTTCAGAGATATCGGTGACTCTCGCAATAACCATAGGTTCAACTTTGGTGAGTTCTGAGGCAGTAGAAGCCTCCTCGACTTCGCAAGAGGATCCGCTTACTTCTGATTCAGACAGAGGCTTGTCCATTTCTGAATCCTTTAGCTGATCGTTTTTATACACCTTCATTTGGATATAATGAAAGCCATAACATAGACGGTCCTGATACTTTGCTAGATGTGGCAAAGACTGAGTGTTCAATATAAACACTGCATGCCGTCTTGGTCCATCCACTTCATCCAAACGGCCAACCTTCCAATCAGCTATTGGAAAATCTGGATTGCATTGTTTGAGTCTATTTAAAATAGATTCAGGGTCAGGAGGGTTTGCAGGTATCCCATCCACTTCATCCAAACGGCCAACCTTCCAATCAGCTATTGGAAGATCTGGATTGCATTGTTTGAGTCTATTTAAAATAGATTCAGGGTCAGGAGGGTTTGCAGGTATCCACGCATGTGCTCTAGGTCTAGCCGGTATGTCTTTCTTCTCGACTAACTCTAGAGCAGCTCCTTCCCAAACTTCACCAATTAGTATCAGAGCAGCTTTAAAACATTCTATAGACCTCTGGTCCTCAAATGCGACTAGCTTAAATCGTCCTTGATCCTTCGCCATAAATAGTCCTAAATTTCTAAATCTTCTGTATTGCCAGTGTCCAAATTGTTGGAGTAAACTTATGAAACCATTTAAGGAATATTTAACTCTAAAAAGGCTCTCAGCTGGTGAAGTTAACATACACACAAAAAATAACTGCAAATAAATATTAACAACTTTATTTGTATGTAACAACAAATTTGTCTATTGAATATGAGACATTTGTTGTTGAAATGTGTTTGTAGATGCTTGACAGAGGAAATAATAGAAATATTCTGAATTTTCAACAAATTGTTTTGTTGCGAAATTAGTTGACTGCTATCGATATGAAAACAAAAACAAAAATACAAGACTGGTTACGCGCACATCGCTGAGAATATGTACGAAAGCCAAGGCCGTAGCCAGGATTTTAATTCGGGGGGGGGGGGGGTGGTTCAACTTAAAAAAAAAAATATTCATATAATCTCATGTGTAGAAAATTTTAATTATGCATAGGTATGTATACAATATTTTTATAATATTAAATTGAACCCACGGGCTTTTTGGGCAGCAAACAAATCAATGACTTCTTCAGTCGGCACATTTATTCGGCGATGAACCGACATTAATGCCAATCATTTGAGTCTACTCTCGCTAGTCGAATTTCAAAGTTACGTCTTTAATCTCTTCCATGGCTGAATAAGGAGGTTGAATCACGATAACAAAAACAACAAATTTCAATATGTTGTTTACAATTTTAAGAAGTCAAAATCAGCTGATAAAAGAATCGTATGGCATTGGTAAAAGTGGCAATTATTTATTCCTTCAATTGTCCTGAAAAAATAATTCAAATCCAGAGAAAAATAAAGGTTCAAATTTAATTGCGTCACCTATGAGTTATTGTGAAGTGGATAATTCATCCGAGGAACGCCGATATGAGACCAAAGTTAATAATGGAAGTCAGTCAAATGGATATTCGCCATCTATTAACAAAAACAGTTTATGATGCAGTTTAAAAACTGATGTGCTTGGTATTTTGGGTCTGGAATATGTTATCAAGATACTCAAGTCATCTTTGAACAATTCTCCAGCTATGCAGTGTCATTTGGAGAGCTGCAATCACCATAAACATATGATTTTGACATCTTAAAATTTGGTCGAAATAAAAAAATTGTAATCATATGGCCCCAAGATTTAACCTTCTTGTTCAGCCATGAATCTCTTCATTGTTGAAAATGAACGTTCGGATGAGCACGTAATAACTGCAGGGATGGAAAATGCAGTACTATAGTACTTTTTCAAAACTTTTTCACCCCGGTCAGTAACGTAGTACCCCCGCGAATGATTTAGTACCTTTTGTGTAGACATTTTTGAGTCGATATCAGATTTATGGTACAATAGCTTTGACAAAATATTTTAATATTTTGAGAAAGTCTTTATCAACCTTATTTGCTAATAGTCTTTTACAAATATGGCAAAACAGACATGTTCATGTGGGAAGAAAATCTCGATTATGTAAAAGACATAGTCAAAACAGGATTTTATTGAACTTCAAGAATGTTTTAGTCGAAAAAAGAATGCGATTCTTTATTATCGATTTTTTATTTCGGTAGAAAATGTTGTCAACATTTTATTTCTATATAGAATTTTTGCAAAATTTTATTTTTATAGAAAATTTTGTCAAAATTTTATTTCAATTGAAAATTTTGTAAAAATTTTATTTCTATGGGAAATTTTTGCAAAATTTTATTTCTATAGAAAAAATTTTGCAAAATTTTTTTTCTATAGAATTTTTTTGCAAAATTATTTCGGCATAAGCCGGCTATCATACAAAACCTTTTTTCGGAGGGTTCAAGTGATAATTGGTTGATAGTTTTGTTGCAAATAGAGGATGCTGATAAGGAATGTGGTAATTCCGAAACCATCCAACCATCTTGCAGTCTATAGGTCTTTGCCCAAATAAATTTGACAAACATTATTTTCCTCTGTTGGTTAAACTACACTTGTAGTTTAGTCAATGTATGGTTTTAAGCTGCAACAAAAAAACAACAATGCTTAAAGATCAAAACCAACTATAACAAAACAAAACGAATGGAAAATTTTATTTCTATAGAAAATTTTTGCAAAATTTTAGTTATATAGGAAATTTTGTTAAAATTGTATTTTCGTTAAAATTCAGTCTCTTGACAATAATATTCAAGTGAAATTTTTGTTGAAATTTAGTAACAAGTACCTTTCCGATCAAAAAATACCTTTTTTGTACTTTCTTAAAAATTGTATTTTCCATCCCTGAGTAACTGGCAAAGTGACCAAAATTTTTAAAATATGCACGTTTGGAAATATCTCTTTATTGCTTCCATCGCTAAATTAGGCAGGTTTTCGCAGGTTTTGCTCCATTTCATTTACACACGTGTGTTTGGCTGTTTCGTTGTTGTTCTATGGCCAAACAAAGCGAGTCATGTTCACAAAAAGAACAACAAACACACATAAAAAGCAGAAATACATTTTCCAAAAATGAAATTTGTGGTGCGAGAACAAAAACAATTTGTTTTTTTTTTCGACCGTCGTTTGACGGACTTTTCAACTAGTATTCTATGATTTGTGCAAGTTTTATAGGTAAGCGTTTTTCAAAATAAAACCTCCAGATTTTCTTCACCATCTTCGATAAGATTTTTCTATGCAGTTAAAAATATATATTTATTTATATAAAAATATTCATTCATTTCGGGGGGGTTTGATCCCCCCCCCTGAATACGGCCTTGACGAAAGCTAAAAGAAGTTTGCGAAGAATACCGTTAGAACAAAATGAGTATGAGCAGAGAATGAAACCGACCCATTTTTGTCGACGGCGGCGGACACTAAATTTTTGCCTCCGGCGGCGGCGGCTTGACGGCTGAGCCGATATAAATTTGTTCACTCGGCGGCGGACAATTATCCATTATAAAATCAATTTGAAGTTAATCGAATGGTAATGAGATTAGTTGTACAACCTATCTTACAAACAAATTTACTTTTCGTTCAAATTTTCTGAGCTAAATTTTTGCTAAATTATTATAGCAGCTTAAATATGATTGGTTGTGTTCGGCGGCGTCGACTGGCAAAAAATGGTCGGCGGCGACTGAAATCGGCGGCGCGACTCGGCGGCTTCATTCTCTGAGTATGAGTACATGCACGTGTATGATAGCAAGCAAAGAGTTCACTCATCAGAGAATACAGAAAAGCATTTATAAATGTCTTTGAACAATTTATATTTTTTCAATTTGGTAGTTCCTTAAATATGTTTGTTGTATGAGATAATTAATAAAACCATATTAATATCGGGATTAGAGTTATTACAATTCTAATTAACTAGAATATATAGCACTGGGCAAAAAGTTGTCGAAATGCTTGCTAGACCCTGGACTATTCAAATTTAAAATCGTCATACATTTTCAAAACTGAGTATAGGATTTTCGACACAAAAACGTTACATGTTCCCCGTCCAAAAATAACATTTTGGTCATATTCCTTCTCTGTGTGTACTTAACAAAATATCTCCAAAATTGTTCCGGCAATTTTGCAGTTTTGGTGCAATTCATAGCATAATTTTGTCAATTTAATTTTTTGTCAATACACTAATAAATTTGTTACAGGTTATAGACTCCAACAAACCACATACAATTTTTTTCGTTCAAATTCAAAAATATGTGTTGAGGATTAAACGTAACGTTCAACAACAAATATTTTGTACTGTTGAATGCTCAACAAATTTCTTACAAATTATGTTATTAAAAACACAAATTATTTGTTGCCTTCTGATGGTAACGAATGCTAACAACTTTTTTGTAATAATGGTTATTAAAAGTACAAATTAGTTTGTTGCAGGAAAATTAATAAATTTTGTTATTGGTTTTCCAACAAAAGTTAATGGTTCTCAAACTTATTTTTATCTGTGTACGATTTCTTAATTTATTTTTACTATGTCGAACTTTGAAAATGCCCTTTCAAAAGAAGTGTATGTTATGTGAAAAGAATAGCAACAATAATGGTAATGCATACTTCCTTTTAATTAGGTACAGTAATCCCTCGATTTACGTTTTGATTGGTTCCGGAATTTAATGACGTTAATCGAAACAACGTAAACCGAATTAAACATTGCTTATACTTACTCCTAAGTCCATTTAATTATGTATGTATGTTCGTGTACGTAATAAAAAACTCTAGTCTCATATAAATAACAATTCATTATTCAAAAATATCAGGGTTTAAAAATTAAGTTCATAAACAAATGAAAACCCGTTATGTATACATATAAAAATAACATCGGCACTTCGACAATTGCGTTATATATGCAATATCAATCAGAATTTGACAGAATTTTCGTTAAGGATTTTCGATGTCTTCATCGTTGCACTGGTAGAAAAAAGGCGGTACGTGGCCAATACCGTTTGGTATTAATTGTTAAAAGCCGAAGCAATTAGTGCGGAAGCAAGCGAATGCGGAAGCAAGCGAATGCGGAAGCAAGCGAATGCAGAAGCAAGCTAATTGCCGAAACAATTAGTGCGGAAGCAAGCTAAAAGCCGAAGCAATTAGTGCGGAAGCAAGCGAATGCAGAAGCAAGCTAATTGCCGAAACAATTAGTGCGGAAGCAAGCTAAAAGCCGCAGCAATTAGTGCGGAAGCAAGCGAATGCAGAAGCAAGCTAATTGCCGAAACAATTAGTGCGGAAGCAAGCTAAAAGCCGAAGCAATTAGTGCGGAAGCAAGCGAATGCGTAAGGGGTGAATTCCTTTTGATTAGACGGATATATGCCAATTGACTTGTCCGTCAGTTGGAATGTCACGAAGAAGGTCCGCATGGTCTAAGCTCAACAAGTTTAGATAACCCAGTACAAGCTGTAGAACAGCACAATTTTGATTTATTTATTTGTTTTAAGTATAAGCATAATAATATACCGACAAGAATTACATTTCTTTTCTAATTTTTAAGTAATAAACTATAATTACAAACATAATAATAAAACGGCCGAGCCCTTTTTTAAGGGTAAATATACCTTTTCGGAGGTAGTGCGGGTCCTTAAGACCAAAATTCGACCTTCAACAACATCTTTATTTTTGGAAAGAAAGCGTACGCTTTCTTTCGCGAAGAAAGGGGGGATGTAACGGTTCGAAATATATTTCGCCCGTACATACTATCTTCCACTACCACATGATATTTAAAATTACGTACCATTACGTATAATCGTTTTACACATTTAACATATACTTGCTGTGAGCCCCTGTGCCTACCACTACACATATACTTGCTGTGAGCCACTGTGCCTACCACTATAGCCCATCATCACTCAATGCCGATTATGTTTTCACTACCAAGTAATGTCAGTTACATGGTAACCCGACTTCTGACTACAATAATTTTATTATATTTTTGGTCGCTATGGACATAATTCTCATTCACTTTATTGTGACCCCTACTTATAAGGGCAGCCTTTTTAGTGAGTAGGCAGAATTCCAACTGACGGACAAGTCAATTGGCATAGATCCGTCTAATCAAAAGGAATTCACCCCTTACGCATTCGCTTGCTTCCGCACTAATTGCTTCGGCTTTTAGCTTGCTTCCGCACTAATTGTTTCGGCAATTAGCTTGCTTCTGCATTCGCTTGCTTCCGCACTAATTGCTTCGGCTTTTAGCTTGCTTCCGCACTAATTGTTTCGGCAATTAGCTTGCTTCTGCATTCGCTTGCTTCCGCACTAATTGCTTCGGCTTTTAGCTTGCTCCCGCACTAATTGTTTCGGCAATTAGCTTGCTTCTGCATTCGCTTGCTTCCGCACTAATTGCTGCGGCTTTTAGCTTGCTTCCGCACTAATTGTTTCGGCAATTAGCTTGCTTCTGCATTCGCTTGCTTCCGCACTAATTGCTTCGGCTTTTAGCTTGCTTCCGCACTAATTGTTTCGGCAATTAGCTTGCTTCCGCATTCGCTTGCTTCCGCACTAATTGCTTCGGCTTTTAGCTTGCTTCCGCACTAATTGTTTCGGCAATTAGCTTGCTTCTGCACTCGCTTGCTTCCGCATTCGCTTGCTTCCGCACTAATTGCTTCGGCTTTTAGCTTGCTTCCGCACTAATTGTTTCGGCAATTAGCTTGCTTCTGCATTCGCTTGCTTCCGCATTCGCTTGCTTCCGCACTAATTGCTTCGGCTGTTAGCTTGCTTCCGCACTAATTGTTTCGGCAATTAGCTTGCTTCTGCATTCGCTTGCTTCCGCACTGATCGCTTCGGCCATCAGCTTGCTTCCACATTCGTGTATCTCCCCGTAGTATTAGTTTACTAACCAAACAACGAAGCTTCAACGAATCACCGAGCAGCCAACGAGCACCAGAACGACGAACTACAATCAACGAACAACAATCAACGAACAACAATCACCGAACAACCAACGGACCACCAGCATCCCATCATCGAGAAAGCAACGGCCACGACATCAACCTAGCAACGACCACTATATATCAAGACATCGTCAGCGACAATCCCAAATCAACAATCAGGCACGAATCATCAACGACCAACCTGAATTACCGAAGCTAATCGTTGAAGACAAGCCTGCAATAACCGAACCGATTTATCAACCGAACAGTCAACGACAACGAATCGTCAATCCCGAACTACCGAACGCTGTAACGAATCGTCAACCACGATATCCGAATCAACGACCATCACGAACCACAAAACCCAGATCAATAACCGACTGATCAACAACGCCGAATCATCTACGACAATCCCGATTTACCAATACCGAAGCCTCGGTCACGAACGCCGACTCAGTGGATCGTTAACGACAATCGAACAGATCGTTAACAAAATTCCGAATCACCGAACGGTGGCCGACAACCTTTAACCGAATCCCAATCCCGAAACCCAAATCAACGAACCTAGCTCGTCTTCACAGTCGTCGAATCAACAGTGGGCCACAGCAACGAATATCCACTACATCCCTGAATTCCAAGCTTATAAAACGAATTACTATTGTACGTATATAAAAGTAACCATCAATAAAACCTGTACTGTTCAACCTATTAAGGTATAAAGCGTGTGTTTTAATTTTAAGGTTTGTGGGTCCTTAAAGGTGATCCTGGACAACTACTGGTCTATCTCAGCCTACGACAAAACCACGTTAGAAAATGGCGCCCGAGCAGGATATTGGCTAAAAGCCGAAGCAATTAGTGCGGAAGCAAGCGAATGCAGAAGCAAGCTAATTACCGAACCAATTAGTGCGGAAGCAAGCTAAAAGCCGCAGCAATTAGTGCGGAAGCAAGCGAATGCAGAAGCAAGCTAATTGCCGAAACAATTAGTGCGGGAGCAAGCTAAAAGCCGAAGCAATTAGTGCGGAAGCAAGCGAATGCAGAAGCAAGCTAATTGCCGAAACAATTAGTGCGGAAGCAAGCTAGAAGCCGAAGCAATTAGTGCGGAAGCAAGCGAATGCAGAAGCAAGCTAATTGCCGAAACAATTAGTGCGGAAGCAAGCTAAAAGCCGAAGCAATTAGTGCGGAAGCAAGCGAATGCGTAAGGGGTGAATTCCTTTTGATTAGACGGATCTATGCCAATTGACTTGTCCGTCAGTTGGAATTCTGCCTACTCACTAAAAAGGCTGCCCTTATAAGTAGGGGTCACAATAAAGTGAATGAGAATTATGTCCATAGCGACCAAAAATATAATAAAATTATTGTAGTCAGAAGTCGTGTTACCATGTAACTGACATTACTCGGTAGTGAAAACATAATCGGCATTGAGTGATGATGGGCTATAGTGGTAGGCACAGTGGCTCACAGCAAGTATATGTGTAGTGGTAGGCACAGGGGCTCACAGCAAGTATATGTTGAATGTGTAAAACGATTATACGTAATGGTACGTAATTTTAAATATCATGTGGTAGTGGAAGATAGTATGTACGGGCGAAATATATTTCGAACCGTTACATCCCCCCTTTCTTCGCGAAAGAAAGCGTACGCTTTCTTTCCAAAAATAAAGATGTTGTTGATGGTCGAATTTTGGTCTTAAGGACCCGCACTACCTCCGAAAAGGTATTTTTACCCTTAAAAAAAGGGCTCGGCCGTTTTATTATTATGTTTGTAATTATAGTTTATTACTTAAAAATTAGAAAAGAAATGTAATTCTTGTCGGTATATTATTATGCTTATACTTAAAACAAATAAATAAATCAAAATTGTGCTGTTCTACAGCTTGTACTGGGTTATCTAAACCTGTTGAGCTTAGACCATGCGGACCTTCTTCGTGACATTGTTGCATAACAGGAGCGCATAATTTTCGTCTAAATAAGTTACTTTCACAGCAGGCCTTCCCTCAAATCTGAGGACCGTTTGTCGTCTGTGTGCTGAGCGGGGCGTCGGACTCGTATAGTACCTAACCATGAAGCGATGTTGGCTCGTGATGATTGCGTTTTTATTGCCAACAAGGGAGACGCACGCGCTGTAACCTGCACTGGAATGGGGTTGGGGCGCAAGCATGCATTAGGAGCAGGGAGCACCGCATAAGCTCTCGGAGCGACATTAGTTGTAATTCGTGGAGCCGATGGTTCTGCAGGCTTGCTCATCGGGGCTAGCGGGGGCGGCGACGTGAAACACACCTTCCGGGTCGATGCGCTGACGATCGGTGGGGGTGAAATAGAAGGCATTGACTGTGCATGGCCTCCAACCGATCCCTTTCGGCTCGTCCCAGGAACGCTCGAGCTGCCTGAAGATGTTGCGTTGGTCTTAACTTGGTCCGAAGCTGCCTCTATTTTGATGCACGAGGTGACCCTGGCTCGAGCCTCTAGCGGAGGTTGGTATTCTTTTGGCTTCTCAATCCCCTTTGCTGGTGCCAGTTTCTTGGGCTGAGTTCGTTTGCGCTCCATTGTTCTGCTCTCTTAGATCCTTTTGATTGATGTGTCTTACTGGAAGGTGAGTTTATGAATGAATCTTTGGCTCTAGGTTGGTCTCCTTATATAGGTGTCTAGCGGCGAGATCCTGTGACTGATCTTATGAATACCATGAATGAGTTCCTCATTGCTTTGTTATTGTTTTTTTTCCCCCTCTTTTTCGCGAGATTTCCTTTTTTTTTTTATTATTATTATTTTATTGGTATTTCAGTTTATTACTTCTGGAGTTTCTTCCTCCTACCTGTTACAATTATTCCTTTTCAAAAAAAGGATTATTTTCATTTCGACAATTTAAATTTTGCCTTTCTGTTACCTGGGTGAGAGCGATCATTGGTCTGGGCTGACATCTCGTCCCCTCGACTGATGTTGCCGTTTTCTCTACCCACGTATGGTTTTACATCTTTGACATGCACTCTCACAGGTTTCTTCGATTCATTGCTGATCTCGATTATGTTCTGGTGTAGTTGTTTTGTCACTGTATATGGGCCGCTGAATTTTTCTGCTAACTTCTGGGCAAATTGATTTGCGGCGTTGGATAAATATTTCTCCCTTTTCCATACCATGGAGCCAGTTTCGGGTGTTCAAGCTCTATGCCGAAGATTGTAATGTCTTGACTGTCTTACTGATGCTTTCCGGCTGTTCTTTTCCACGGTGTCCCATATCTTCTCGATGGGTACGATATTTTGCTCCTGCTTCGGCTCTGCAATGTCGGCCCTTGCTTTTAAATTTTTCCCAAATATAACTTCGGCCGGAGCATAACCCGAGGATTCGTTTTTAGCCGTATTGATCGCGAAAGCTATTTCTGTCAGAGTGTTATCCCAGTGGCGATGGTCCTTGCCCGTGTTCTGTGCGATCATGGTTTTGACCGTGCGATTCATACGTTCGGTAGGGTTTTCGTTAGGTGAATAGGGGGCAGTGGTTTTATGTTCTATACCACGCTCTTTGAGAAATTCCTGAACTATCCTACTGGTGAACTGCACGCCATTATCTGTTAATAAAATTCGGGGGCAACCGAAGCGAAACACAATTCGTTCCTTTAGTGCTTTTAGGACGTCGTTTGCTGTGGCTTGACGAGTCGGTATAAGTTCGACCCATCGGCTGAATTTATCAACCATAACGAGTAACGCTGTGTTCCCCTTCGTGGATCGGGGCAGTGGTCCAATGAAATCGGCACATACGATTTGCCACGGTTGCGAACACTGCATCGTTGACATAGACCCAGCCGGTTTTAATTGTGCTGGTTTATATCTGGCGCAAATTTCACAGCTTTTGACATATTGTCTTACGTCTTCGTCAATTTTTGGCCAAAAGTAATTCTCTCGTATTCGTTTGGCAGTTTTCCATACGCCGAAATGGCCTGACGAGGGACTATCGTGGTTTTCGCGTAATATATCGTATTTTTCACTTTCCCGAATGCAACGTTTCCACTCGGGACTCGGGTCAACTGGATTTCGTCTGGGTAAGTGCTTATATAATATTCCATCTATTACTTGGAAGTCTGGGTTTTCCTCACACTGTCCTGAGAAGTGCTCATACATTCTAGAATACCAGTCTGACTCCTTAATAGACAGAATTTGATGTTCGGTTTGGACAGATAGAGGTGACCTTGATAAAGCGTCGGCCACGACGTTCAAACTGCCTTTCCGATACTCCACCTCGAAGTCATATTGCTGCAATTCAAGCGCCCATCGGGCCAATCGGCCGGATGGATTTTGTAGAGTATGTAACCATTTTAAGGAATGATGGTCGGTTATAACCGTGAAATGATATCCCTCCAGGTATGGGCGCATCTTCCTTATCCCCCAGAGTATGGCCAAACATTCCTGTTCTGTCGTCGAATACTTCTTTTCTAGTTCTGTCAACGATCTACTAGCGTAAGCCACGACTGATTCATGTTCCGAGGGTCGTTGGAATAACACAGCACCGAGTCCTTCTTTACTGGCGTCGGTTTGTAAGAAAAATGGATAGGAGAAATCGGGGCATGTCAGGACGGGTGCTTCGGTGAGCATTCGTTTCAAAGTATTAAATGCGTTGTTCTGCGGTTTCCCCCAAACCCACTTAGCCGTTTTCTTGAGCAGTGAGTTTAACGGGGCTGACAGTATTGAAAAATTGGGAACGAAACGGCGGTACCAGGAAGCGATTCCAAGGAATCTGCGGAGTTCCTTAACATTCGTTGGTGCCGGTAGTTTCAATACGGCATCGACCTTGTCGGGATCGGTCCGTATGCCGTCGGAAGTAACAATGTGTCCTAAATATTTAAGACTGGTCCTTACGAATTCGCACTTGTCCAAATTTATTATCATCTGAGCTTGTTGTAATCGATTAAAAACGATATTCATTGTGCGTAGATGTTCCTCGAAAGTTCTCCCCAAGATAATAATATCGTCAAGATAGACGAAAACCAATGGTTGTAGGTCGGATCCGATAATCTGGTCTATTGCGCGCTGAAAAGTAGCTGGAGCCGAATGAAGGCCGAACGGCATTACTTTCCATTGGAATAGCCCTCTTCCAGGCACGGTAAAAGCAGTGTATCGCCTGGAATCTTTGCTTAGCGGAATCTGCCAATATCCATTTTTTAAATCTAACGAGGAAATAAATTTCGCTTCACGAAGCTGGTCCAAAATTGAATTTATTTGGGGCAGTGGATAAGCGAAATTTATTTCCTCGTTAGATTTAAAAAATGGATATTGGCAGATTGGGCGCCATTTTGTAACGTGGATATTGGCTAAAAGCCGATATGCATTTTGCGGAAGCAAGCTAATGCGGAAGCAAGCGAATGCAGAAGCAAGCTAATTGCCGAAACAATTAGTGCGGAAGCAAGCCAAAAGCCGAAGCGATTAGTGCGGAAGCAAGCGAATGCGTAAGGGGTGAATTCCAACTGACGGACAAGTCAATTGGCATAGATCCGTCTAATCAAAAGGAATTCACCCCTTACGCATTCGCTTGCTTCCGCACTAATCGCTTCGGCTTTTGGCTTGCTTCCGCACTAATTGTTTCGGCAATTAGCTTGCTTCTGCATTCGCTTGCTTCCGCATTAGCTTGCTTCCGCACTAATTGTTTCGGCAATTAGCTTGCTTCTGCATTCGCTTGCTTCCGCACTAATTGCTTCGGCTTTTAGCTTGCTTCCGCACTAATTGTTTCGGCAATTAGCTTGCTTCTGCATTCGCTTGCTTCCGCACTAATTGCTTCGGCTTTTGGCTTGCTTCCGCACTAATTGTTTCGGCAATTAGCTTGCTTCTGCATTCGCTTGCTTCTGCATTCGCTTGCTTCTGCATTCGCTTGCTTCCGCACTAATTGCTGCGGCTTTTAGCTTGCTTCCGCACTAATTGTTTCGGTAATTAGCTTGCTTCTGCATTCGCTTGCTTCCGCACTAATTGTTTCGGCTTTTAGCTTGCTTTCGCACTAATTGTTTCGGCAATTAGCTTGCTTCTGCATTCGCTTGCTTCCGCACTAATTGCTTCGGCTTTTAGCTTGCTTCCGCACTAATTGTTTCGGCAATTAGCTTGCTTCTGCATTCGCTTGCCTCCGCATTCGCTTGCTTCCGCACTAATTGCTTCGGCTTTTAGCTTGCTCCCGCACTAATTGTTCGGCAATTAGCTTGCTTCTGCATTCGCTTGCTTCCGCATTCGCTTGCTTCCGCACTAATTGCTTCGGCTTTTAGCTTGCTTCCGCACTAATTGTTTCGGCAATTAGCTTGCTTCTGCATTCGCTTGCTTCCGCACTAATTGCTTCGGCTGTTAGCTTGCTTCCGCACTAATTGTTTCGGCAATTAGCTTGCTTCTGCATTCGCTTGCTTCCGCACTGATCGCTTCGGCCATCAGCTTGCTTCCACATTCGTGTATCTCCCCGTAGTATTAGTTTACTAACCAAACAACGAAGCTTCAACGAATCACCGAGCAGCCAACGAGCACCAGAACGACGAACTACAATCAACGAACAACAATCAACGAACAACAATCACCGAACAACCAACGGACCACCAGCATCTCATCATCGAGAAAGCAACGGCCACGACATCAACCTAGCAACGACCACTATATATCAAGACATCGTCAGCGACAACCCCAAATCAACAATCAGGCACGAATCACCAACGACCAACCTGAATTACCGAAGCTAATCGTTGAAAACAAGCCTGCAATAACCGAACCGATTTATCAACCGAACAGTCAACGACAACGAATCGTCAATCCCGAACTACCGAACGCTGTAACGAATCGTCAATCACGATATCCGAATCAACGACCATCACGAACCACAAAACCCAGATCAATAACCGACTGATCAACAACGCCGAATCATCTACGACAATCCCGATTTACCAATACCGAAGCCTCGGTCACGGACGCCGACTCAGTGGATCGTTAACGACAACCGAACAGATCGTTAACAAAATCCCGAATCACCGAACGGTGGCCGACAACCTTTAACCGAATCCCAATCCCGAAACCCAAATCAACGAACCTAGCTCGTCTTCACAGTCGTCGAATCAACAGTGGGCCACAGCAACGAATATCCACTGCATCCCTGAATTCCAAGCTTATAAAACGAATTACTATTGTACGTATATAAAAACAACCATCAATAAAACCTGTACTGTTCAACCTATTAAGGTATAAAGCGTGTGTTTTAATTTTAAGGTTTGTGGGTCCTTAAAGGTGATCCTGGACAACTACTGGTCTATCTCAGCCTACGACAAAACCACGTTACAAAATGGCGCCCGAGAATTCCAACTGACGGACAAGTCAATTGGCATAGATCCGTCTAATCAAAAGGAATTCACCCCTTACGCATTCGCTTGCTTCCGCACTAATTGCTTCGGCTTTTAGCTTGCTTCCGCACTAATTGTTTCGGCAATTAGCTTGCTTCTGCATTCGCTTGCTTCCGCACTAATTGCTGCGGCTTTTAGCTTGCTTCCGCACTAATTGTTTCGGCAATTAGCTTGCTTCTGCATTCGCTTGCTTCCGCACTAATTGCTTCGGCTTTTAGCTTGCTTCCGCACTAATTGTTTCAGCAATTAGCTTGCTTCTGCATTCGCTTGCTTCCGCATTCGCTTGCTTCCGCACTAATTGCTTCGGCTTTTAGCTTGCTTCCGCACTAATTGTTTCGGCAATTAGCTTGCTTCTGCATTCGCTTGCTTCCGCATTCGCTTGCTTCCGCACTAATTGCTTCGGCTTTTAGCTTGCTTCCGCACTAATTGTTTCGGCAATTAGCTTGCTTCCGCATTCGCTTGCTTCCGCACTAATTGCTTCGGCTTTTAGCTTGCTTCCGCACTAATTGTTTCGGCAATTAGCTTGCTTCTGCATTCGCTTGCTTCCGCACTAATTGCTTCGGCTGTTAGCTTGCTTCCGCACTAATTGTTTCGGCAATTAGCTTGCTTCTGCATTCGCTTGCTTCCGCCCTGATCGCTTCGGCCATCAGCTTGCTTCCACATTCGTGTATCTCCCCGTAGTATTAGTTTACTAACCAAACAACGAAGCTTCAACGAATCACCGAGCAGCCAACGAGCACCAGAACGACGAACTACAATCAACGAACAACAATCAACGAACAACAATCACCGAACAACCAACGGACCACCAGCATCCCATCATCGAGGAAGCAACGGCCACGACATCAACCTAGCAACGACCACTATATATCAAGACATCGTCAGCGACAACCCCAAATCAACAATCAGGCACGAATCCTCATCGACCAACCTGAATTACCGAAGCTAATCGTTGAAGACAAGCCTGCAATAACCGAACCGATTTATCAACCGAACAGTCAACGATAACGAATCGTCAATCCCGAACTACCGAACGCTGTAACGAATCGTCAACCACGATATCCGAATCAACGACCATCACGAACCACAAAACCCAGATCAATAACCGACTGATCAACAACGCCGAATCATCTACGACAATCCCGATTTACCAATACCGAAGCCTCGGTCACGAACGCCGACTCAGTGGATCGTTAACGACAATCGAACAGATCGTTAACAAAATCCCGAATCACCGAACGGTGGCCGACAACCTTTAACCGAATCCCAATCCCGAAACCCAAATCAACGAACCTAGCTCGTCTTCACAGTCGTCGAATCAACAGTGGGCCACAGCAACGAATATCCACTACATCCCTGAATTCCAAGCTTATAAAACGAATTACTATTGTACGTATATAAAAGTAACCATCAATAAAACCTGTACTGTTCAACCTATTAAGGTATAAAGCGTGTGTTTTAATTTTAAGGTTTGTGGGTCCTTAAAGGTGATCCTGGACAACTACTGGTCTATCTCAGCCTACGACAAAACCACGTTACAAAATATATTTATATTATATATATATTTATATTATATATATATATATATATATATATATATATATATATATATATATATATATATATATATATATATATATATATATATATATATATATATATATATATATATATATATATATATATATATATATATATATATATATATATATATATATATATATATATATATATATATATATATATATATATATATATATATATATATATATATATATATATATATATATATATATATAAATATAAAGGGTGATTTGTTAAGAGCTTGATAACTTTTTTAAAAAAAAAAAACGCATAAAATTTGCAAAATCTCATCGGTTCTTTATTTGAAACGTTAGATTGGTCCATGACATTTACTTTTTGAAGATAATTTCATTTAAATGTTGACCGCGGCTGCGTCTTAGGTGGTCCATTCGGAAAGTCCAATTTTGGGCAACTTTTTCGAGCATTTCGGCCGGAATAGCCCGAATTTCTTCGGAAATGTTGTCTTCCAAAGCTGGAATAGTTGCTGGCTTATTTCTGTAGACTTTAGACTTGACGTAGCCCCACAAAAAATAGTCTAAAGGCGTCAAATCGCATGATCTTGGTGGCCAACTTACCGGTCCATTTCTTGAGATGAATTGTTCTCCGAAGTTTTCCCTCAAAATGGCCATAGAATCGCGAGCTGTGTGGCATGTAGCGCCATCTTGTTGAAACCACATGTCAACCAAGTTCAGTTCTTCCATTTTTGGCAACAAAAAGTTTGTTAGCATCGAACGATAGCGATCGCCATTCACCGTAACGTTGCGTCCAACAGCATCTTTGAAAAATACGGTCCAATGATTCCACCAGCGTACAAACCACACCAAACAGTGCATTTCGGGATGCATGGGCAGTTCTTGAACGGCTTCTGGTTGCTCTTCACTCCAAATGCGGCAATTTTGCTTATTTACGTAGCCATTCAACCAGAAATGAGCCTCATCGCAGAACAAAATTTGTCGATAAAAAAGCGGATTTTCTGCCAACTTTTCTAGGGCCCATTCACTGAAAATTCGACGTTGTGGCTCGTTAGTAAGTCTATTCATGATGAAATGTCAAAGCATACTGAGCATCTTTCTCTTTGACACCATGTCTGAAATCCCACGTGATCTGTCAAATACTAATGCATGAAAATCCTAACCTCAAAAGAATCACCCTTTTATATATATATATATATATATATATATATATATATATATATATATATATATATATATATATATATATATATATATATATATATATATATATATATATATATATATATATATATATATATATATATATATATATATATATATATATATATATATATATATATATATATATATATATATATATATATATATATATATATATATATATATATATATATATATATATATATATATATATATATATATATATATATATATATATATATATATTATATATATATATATATATATATATATATATATATATATATATATATATATATATTATATATATATATATATATATATATATATATATATATATATATATATATATATATATATATATATATATATATATATATATATATATATATATATATATATATATATATATATATATATATATATATATATATATATATATATATATATATATATATATATATATATATATATATATATATATATATATATATATATATATATATATATATATATATATATATATATATATATAT
>NC_134398.1:113407393-113435591 GCF_050003625.1 Haematobia irritans | reverse complement strand
TATATATATATATATATATATATATATATATATATATATATATATATATATATATATATATATATATATATATATATATATATATATATATATATATATGATATTTTTGAATAATGAATTGTTATTTATATGAGACTAGAGTTTTTTATTACGTACACGAACATACATACATAATTAAATGGACTTAGGAGTAAGTATAAGCAATGTTTAATTCGGTTTACGTTGTTTCGATTAACGTCATTAAATTCCGGAACCAATCAAAACTTACGTTTCGATGGATTACTGTACCTAATTAAAAGGAAGTATGCATTACCATTATTGTTGCTATTCTTTTCACATTGTATTGTATTATAACTTGGTGGGGAATGATCCAAAGCAACAATTGAATAAGTTTATTTTCCTTAGAATAAATTATTAAAGAAAGCAAACAATTGTTCACACCTAAATAAACTTATGTGTTGGTTGTAAAATTATTGTTTCGAATTTAAATATAATGTGCTTTTGAATGGTTATCGTTAACTTTAGGATTCGATGGACAAATATTTATATATTACTCGACTTCACATTCTTCCTTTGTAAGAGTTTTTTGAATTTCTTCGAAAATTTCAAACTTGTGTACAAAATCCTTTTTTGTTACAAATTTTTTATTTTTGCAATAAAAAATAATATATGATTTGAAATCAGTCCATTTCGTTTATATCAAGCACTGTTCTTTTCTGAATTTAAGTCTTTTATAAGACACACTTTACAGTTTCGTAGTAAAAAGTTAAAATAGTAGTATGTAATGTTGAACACCTTTTCGGGACATTTCGAACGTATTTGGAATATACGTAAAAAATATATATGTAAAAAAAATAAAAAAATGGTGTCGGTCGAAGCAGGGATCGAACCCAGGACCCTTGGCATGCAAGGCGGACGTACCAACCACTGCTCCACGTCGCCAACAAATATATGTTTAACAATGTTATGTTTGCATCGGCTCGTGGGCGCCGCAAGCTTTGCTATATAAATATGACTTATAACGATAATTATCTCATGATGGCCATAACAGCTACGTAGCCCAGTGGTTAGTGAGCTGGCTTACAAACTGTGTGGTCAGCTGTTCGAAGGCAAAATTTAAAAAAATTATAAAATTTAATAATTTCTTCTACAATGTTTGTATTACAGAAAAAGGTGCTAAGAACTAAAAAACTCATGGAAATGAGAAAAATGTGAGGGAATATACAATTAGGCAGAAAAAAAATTGAGCACAATCTTCTTTGGGAGAAAATATTTCTAAGCATATAATATTTTTGAGTTCAAAATGTTTCCAAACATATTATGTGTTCACATAATAACATATAGTTTTTTGGAAGACAACATTATTGAATTTGGATGGAAAAATACATAATGTTTGGAACTTAGACTACCCAAACATATTATATTGTTTAGACCAATATGCTTTCAAACATATTATTTATTGGAAGAAATCAAATATATAAATGTTTGGGCAATACCCAAAAATTTATATATATATATATATATATATATATATATATATATATATATATATATATATATATATATATATATATATATATATATATATATATATATATATATATATATATATATATATATATATATATATATATATATATATATATATATATATATATATATATATATATATATATATATATATATATATATATATATATATATATATATATATATATATATATATATATATATATATATATATATATATATATATATGATATTTTTGAATAATGAATTGTTATTTATATGAGACTAGAGTTTTTATTACGTACACGAACATACATACATAATTAAATGGACTTAGGAGTAAGTATAAGCAATGTTTAATTCGGTTTACGTTGTTTCGATTAACGTCATTAAATTCCGGAACCAATCAAAACTTACGTTTCGATGGATTACTGTACCTAATTAAAAGGAAGTATGCATTACCATTATTGTTGCTATTCTTTTCACATTGTATTGTATTATAACTTGGTGGGGAATGATCCAAAGCAACAATTGAATAAGTTTATTTTCCTTAGAATAAATTATTAAAGAAAGCAAACAATTGTTCACACCTAAATAAACTTATGTGTTGGTTGTAAAATTATTGTTTCGAATTTAAATATAATGTGCTTTTGAATGGTTATCGTTAACTTTAGGATTCGATGGACAAATATTTATATATTACTCGACTTCACATTCTTCCTTTGTAAGAGTTTTTTGAATTTCTTCGAAAATTTCAAACTTGTGTACAAAATCCTTTTTTGTTACAAATTTTTTATTTTTGCAATAAAAAATAATATATGATTTGAAATCAGTCCATTTCGTTTATATCAAGCACTGTTCTTTTCTGAATTTAAGTCTTTTATAAGACACACTTTACAGTTTCGTAGTAAAAAGTTAAAATAGTAGTATGTAATGTTGAACACCTTTTCGGGACATTTCGAACGTATTTGGAATATACGTAAAAAATATATATGTAAAAAAAATAAAAAAATGGTGTCGGTCGAAGCAGGGATCGAACCCAGGACCCTTGGCATGCAAGGCGGACGTACCAACCACTGCTCCACGTCGCCAACAAATATATGTTTAACAATGTTATGTTTGCATCGGCTCGTGGGCGCCGCAAGCTTTGCTATATAAATATGACTTATAACGATAATTATCTCATGATGGCCATAACAGCTACGTAGCCCAGTGGTTAGTGAGCTGGCTTACAAACTGTGTGGTCAGCTGTTCGAAGGCAAAATTTAAAAAAATTATAAAATTTAATAATTTCTTCTACAATGTTTGTATTACAGAAAAAGGTGCTAAGAACTAAAAAACTCATGGAAATGAGAAAAATGTGAGGGAATATACAATTAGGCAGAAAAAAAATTGAGCACAATCTTCTTTGGGAGAAAATATTTCTAAGCATATAATATTTTTGAGTTCAAAATGTTTCCAAACATATTATGTGTTCACATAATAACATATAGTTTTTTGGAAGACAACATTATTGAATTTGGATGGAAAAATACATAATGTTTGGAACTTAGACTACCCAAACATATTATATTGTTTAGACCAATATGCTTTCAAACATATTATTTATTGGAAGAAATCAAATATATAAATGTTTGGGCAATACCCAAAAATTTATATGCTTGAAGCAAAATGTGTTTGGGAGTATATGTTACAGAAGCGATTTTTTTGAGGGTGCAGAATTGACTTGAACCTCCACGAAATACACTGCACTCTCTTTAGTTTTCATAAAATTTTAATGCTCTCCGCTATTTTTACTCATTAACTCATACACCCCCAAACCCTCTGTAACACTCCCAAAGATATTGATATCTCCATTCCAAGGTACTCTAAGTCTAAAAAGTGAATTTTACAGGAAGCAAGTTAAAAGTTTTTTTTTTTGTATTTCTCAAAAACCGTATAAGATATACATTCACTTTTTTAGGTCTTAAAATCATGTTTATTTTAGATTATTTTTAGTATGTACGAATTCAAAATAGTGATAATAGAACATGGCTTAAAATGACTTAGACCACTTTAGACCTAACAAAGCTTTTTGCCTTTTGTGGGTTGGAAATTTTTATAACTTTAATCACAGGCTATGTACAATATTAACCATAACCTTTGAGAGAAGTGTCCAATAAATTTGACAGGGTGCAATTCACATCAATCCGAATAAAAAACAACGAACTCCATGAAAAAATGCAAAGTCGACTTAGAATGAAGACATCGATATTTTACTTCTAGAATATATATTTTCCGTATTTGTTTAAAGAAAAAAGTTGTTTGTCTGTGTTATTTTGTTATTTATTTGTTATTTTCCACAACGATCACATCATTTTTTAAGGTGCCAAATAGTTAATTCCAGTTTCTAAAAATTTCTTTGCTTGCAGCAAACTGTCTTAAATATTATTGTGTTGGAATACGAATAAAAACATATGTGTAATTTGTAGTTCATATACCAAATATGTATAGCATTGTCCCTTTAAACCTTTTAAAGTCAAATGAAACCTTTTTCATTTCAAATGAAACTTTTCACATCAGATCAATCTTTTGTAATTTTTAATGAATTTTTGACTCATATTTTAATTCGAATTCATTCTTTAGATTATTGATGGTTGCGGTATAATCGTTGTGTACACATGGAACACCATAAAGGAAACAATGTTTATACTTTAAGAAAACATAAAATGAAAACTTTCGAACACAAAAAAAAAATATTTACCCTCCCCAACGAAATGACAAACTAATTTAACTTCCCAGCTAGCATTTTTGTCGTTTTTTAAGCACTTTCGAGTCTTTTTCGAGTCTACTTGGCGATTAAAAAGGCAGAATATGAGCTCATTTTATGAATATAAAAGGCTCTTTTGTCGGGAGAAAAACGTGACTACCCGCGACTCTTCTTCATAAATCATTTGTGAGTCTTCTTCCATATTATTTTAGAGTCTTTTTTGACTCATTTTCTAGTAACATTAAAGTCTTTTTTGAATCGTTTTTTGATCAGTTTTAGTCTTAATATACCTCATCTGCGATTCTTTTTCGAGTCGTTTTTCAATTATGATTATAATCCCGTACGAGTCTTTAATGGATCACATATTACTCTATTTATGAGTCATTTATGAGTCATTTAATAGTCATATTTCTAATCGCAAATGACTCTTCTAAGTGCATTTTTGAGTCGGTTTTCTGAACCATTTCCCTTTAATTAATAATACGTGTTTTTTTATTAATATAAATATTTAATATTAATATTTGTATTATAATTATTTTTAATACTTAGTATTTAATAACAAAATTATAAATAACAATTTCTTTTTATGTGGATATAAAATTACATTCGATGAACAAATTCATAAGAGTTATTCATAATTTTAAATGCAAAACAAAATAATAATAATAATCGGTTAATCCATTTTTTAATCCATAGTGAATGTATGTTCCTTCCCCTTTCTCCTTTCTCTTCACCCTTTTCTCTTCTCTCTAAAACTTGGCGTTTTTAAAAGTGTCCTTGCGTCCTTTGGAACTTTCATGTTACATTTTAGTAATAATAATAGAGCATTAATTGCAACAAAGCTCACGTTAAATTCAATTGCCCACTTAGCTAGTCCATCACATAAATTTACTTTTTTTCACTGTCACTGTCAAAACTGTCGCTATCAACACTTGTTTTATTCTCATGTTCACTAATCTCTTCAGACTCTTGAATGTTATCTTCAATAATCACTGTCTTTTTTCAGATTTATTTTTTTTTATGAAATTAAATTAGTTGCCTCTTTTTTTTTGCCAATCTTTTTATTTGGGCTCTTACCATTCTGGCATTTTTAGGTATAGACGAAATTGCGTTTTTTTAGTTAAATTTATTAAATATCAGTGACTATTTCGGAGTAAACAGAAGTTTAGGTTTTTTTTTTTTAATTTTCTGACAATATTATAGAGATTGCTCCGTTAAAATTATGTAATGTAAATGTAATTTAAATAAAAAACACTTGCAATAACTCTGTAAGATCACTATTTGAACGCCAAAAGTACTCGGAGATGACTCCTTTGGACGATTTTAAATCGAACACATTTTATGCCCATTAGCGCGAGTCATTTTCGTGCCATTTTTTGGTCCCGTAACTGTTTAAGCAGTTTTTGATCACCAAAAGTACTCGAAGATGACTCCTCTAGACGGTTTTTGTTAGATTTTTGTAATTTTTTGTTGTATTTTATAACGAACTCATTTTACGCCCATTAGCGCGAGTCATTTTCGTATCGTATTATAATCACATAACTACATAGCAGTTTTTGATCTCCTTAAGTACTCGAATATGACTCATTTAGATGATATTTGTTAAAACTATCACCCAAATGCTAGCTGGGTTTAGAGATGTATTTGATTTGAAGAAAGTATCATTTGATTTGAAAAGGATTATACAGTCAATTGTCTACGAAGATATGCATCCAGAGACATTATATTTAAGAAAATGTAATGTCGCAAACATGTTCTAACACATTAATATGTACGTCCCAAACATGTTAAATTAGTTCATGAACATTACATGCTTGCACTTAAAAATAATGTGATAAAAAAATTTTAGTTCCAAACATATAATTTGTGCACCGAAACATTTGAAAAACAGTCCTTTTCGTCCGTTTTGATATGACAATCTCATTTGCACTTACGTCGTTGTGTCTTGGTCACGGGTTCGATTTCCAAAAATAATATTGCCCTTAATCATCTAAGTAAAATTTTTGTATAATCTCTTCATAAAATTTAAGTACATACAATTTTAATAGTTTCGCCAACTTTTTTCATTTGGCAATATGCAGATATGAACCGGTAACTGCTTACATTGTTATTAGTGCTAGATCGGATGAAAGTTATAAATCCATTTAAATGGAGGCTATAAATAATAATTGACCGATATGGACCAATTTTTGCACGGTTGCTGGTGTATAGATACTGATACTCCAAATACTGTTCTACGGTAAATGAATCAACCTAAAGACCGGTACAGGACTTGTCGCTGCTGTGTATGGGCCAGTCCCAGTTCTGGTCTAAACGCATGGAAAGGACCTGTCATTTTAACATGGGTTTGTCATCGACGGGGAATATGTACTAATTAGTACTCGACTTGGCCTCAATCCGGGATCACCCAAACTGCCTCAATTTGAGCATTGGAATCGAAGCAGAAAGGAAATTTTTTGGAATAGATTATTCTCATAATTTTATTTCAGATCCAATACAATTTTAATATCAAGAGTGTAGAATCAACAAATTATAGGAAAATTTTAAAATTGCCACAAACTCGAGCATTTATGCCAGTGATATCCTGTGATAGGTCCGTTAATAACAATTTGAACCAATTTGCCGTAGGATGACATCAGGTTGAGTTCAGTCGAAATTTAGAAAAAGTAGACTAGAAATGCAGTAGTAAGATCTCAGTCTTTAAAATTTTCCCAGTTACACAATAATTATGTGAGAATTTACTAGAACTATTAGCTATTTTCAGTTTGAAATTCTTAAACCACTATTCAATCAACTTTTCAGTAAAATTTAATTTTGTATTTCTCATAGATACGTCTCCGCAACCATTTGGCCTGTATCGCGCCCCACCAGAACTTACTCCATCACCGCAACCGCTATCACCAAATAGTGCCTTTAACCACAACACACCTTCTCCGTATAGTATAGCATCTACGACGGCTGGAACACAAGGAAATAATCAGCAAATTATTTCTCCAAATCAGCAACAATACAATGCAGGCAATGGAGGTTCAGCCCCAAGTGGTAGCGGAGGTGGAGCAAATATGAATGATTATAATGCATTTGGCCAACAGACACAGCAGCAACAGCAGTATCATGGCAATAATTTTGGAGGCGCTGGCGCCACACATTGGGAAAGCAAATATAACCCCTCCGCAAATACCGCAAACAATAATTTGGGAAATCTCAATACCACAACTCCATTTACAATGCCCAATCTGCTCTCAGCAGCCAATGGAGGTCCTGGCAATGGTCCACCTGGTACGCAGGGTACAGGAAATGCTAGTGGTGCTGGATGGAATCTTGCACCCAATCATTTTGTAAGTATATCATACATTTTGTAATTCGTATATATTGTCGTCAGAAACGGATTAAATTTATGTTTTTGTTGCTATGACCCCTTCAACTCGTACAGAAAAAAAGATTTGTAGACATGATTACCGCGGGCACATAATGTGGCAAACTTGTTCCATAATTTAAATGATGCAAGGGGTGCCTTTTACATTTTTTTATATTTCGAGATTGGGCTACCTGCCAACTGATAGCACTATCGTTGGCAGGTAGCATTTTTGAGTTTATACATACGTTTTGTCAATGAAGCGCTATTAGTGTTGTTTACACCCAAAGAAAAGTATACTTCTAAAATCAAGTTTCAAAGTCTTATTTTTTATCTGTGTGTTTTTGGCTTCGCTTGCATTTTTTATTAGTTAACTTAGAATTACAAATTTTTGAGCTAACATGGAGAGAGCCATAGCTACAAAGGCCTTAAGCTCATAATTACAATAACAGAGTTAGATCTTAACTGTTAATAGCGTTAAATGTACATATTTTTATTATTATTATTTTTTTCTTACTCTATTTAACCCTCCGATGAGTGACAGTTCTGAACTTCACGGCCGTGTGAAAAGGTCCCTACGGACCTTTTTTTTTGTAAATCATGTTTTTTCATATATATTTTTTTTTATTTTTTGTTTTTTTTTTTTTTATTGTTTATAACTAAATTCTATATACAAAAATAATTTTATATCTAATTATACAATTATTTTTCGAGCTTTATGGACAGATATAGATTAAGGGACATGGTTAATAGAGCCATTGAAAAGAAAACGCCAGATACCAATCTATACACGCCTGGACTGTACATGTTTCGGTTCGGGCGAATGAACCTTTCCACAGCCTTTAGTATAGATCTGGCTGGGAGAGATAACTCAATTTTGGGCCCTTTATGCTAACTCCTTATGGAGAAAACATTTGGGAAATTTCCTCTTACAAATTGAATCATCTTTTCTCCCACTGTACATCATCTTTTCATATAACTTACAAGTCCCTTAATCTTATTTTTATTTCGTTTTGTTACATAGTAATGCAACAACACGAAATTTCTTGAACTCCTGTGGAATGAATGTTTTGTTGTAGCGCACTGTACCAACATATGCGGTCTTCCTCCTCAACAAAATACGCGCAAAGTCAAGAGTGGTAAAGAAATTATCCGCGTATATAGTACGGTCAGCATCTAAATATTTTTCCACAAGATCCAGCACTACGTTCTGCCCTTGGTTTATCTCCCATTGTTGGTTTGGCTGTTTTCCAGAATATAACATTCCCTTCACAGGATAATAACTCTGTGGGTCGCATAATCACCATATTTAGCTGGCTTTGACGGAATATATTGTGTGAAGCGGGTGCGGCCTCTGTAAGGGAACAACTGCTCATCAACTGTTAGTGCTTCATGAGGAGTGTAAGCTGCTGCCAAGTTATGTTGCAACATTTCCCAAATGTCGTCAATAGCCGCAGTTTTGCTGTTGAGTCGCTGTTGTCGAGTGTTTCCATTGTCGAATCGAATAAATTGATTTATACACATGAAGCGATCGTACTACAACGCAGCTTTGTATATTGGGCAACGCGTCGCGTCCCATAATTCCATAGCTGGTTCATGGTTTGATCTTGTGAGTCCAGCATACGAAAGAATAGCTACAAAGGCGTCAAACTCTTGCACTGTCACTGGCTTCCACTCCTTTTTCTTCGTGGGATTCGCCAAATTCCATGCAGCTGTAGCCTCCCTGCCTTAACGATTTGTTTCACGTAGCACTAAGTGTATTATTTCCTCTGTCATGATTGAACGTATTATTCTATAGGGGTCACCGTGGTTAGCATGCCCGCCTTGCATACACAAGGTCGTGGGTTCGATGCCTGCTTCGACCGAACACCAAAAATTTTTCAGCGGTGGATTATACCACCTCAGTAATGCTGGTGACATTTCTGATGGTTTCAAAGCTTCTCTATGTGGTTTCACTGCAATGTGGAACGCCGTTCGGACTCGGCTATAAAAAGGAGGTCCCTTGTCATTGAGCTTAACATGGAATCGGGCCGCACTCAGTGATAAGAGAGAAGTTCACCAATGTGGTATCACAATGGATTGAATAGTTTAAGTGAGCCTGATACATCGGGCTGCCACCTAACCTAACCATTGTATAGTGGTTGTGTATATTTCCTGTTGGTCCCGGTTTCTTTCTTCTGAAGTCGACCACGTTATGATAACGAGTACGTGATGTTGGTGGTGCTTTTTAACTCCATTGGGTGTAATCTTTACCAATATAGTAACTTTCATTCGTTTCCTGTCCATCATTTTCTTCCTCTTCGTCGTCATCAGTATCTTCATTTAGCTCGACGTATCCTTCAGTTTCGGCATCTGACTCTTCATCATGTTGGTATGTGCGATCTTCATCATCCTCAACTTCATAATTATCAATAGCAGCAATATCAATTTCTTAATCCTTAAAATCAGCAAATCTACTATCAGCTGCATGCCTTTCATCCGCAGTCATTTGCTGGTAACGTGTACTACGGCGTACAACAATTTCAGCAACGTCCAAATTACTTGCATCTGCCATATTTATATTTTGTTTCTATCACACACGATTTTACTCTTCGCTGTCTAAAGTTTGACTGATGTGGTTTACGAAACTACAACTTATTTTATACTCTTTCGTACGTCTACCTGAACTCAAAGGCATTTAAGGATTACTTCACTGATGCGCAGAAATAAAGTTGAGAATGTATGTGTGAGAAAAAATAATCATAAACAAAAACAACAAACACATACATTCGGTGCACATGTACTTTTGTTGCTCTCTCAATGACGACTAAAAAAAATATGTGTGTCTTTTTGTTCTTCGAAATTCGAATGTGTCTTTTTGTTCTTCGAAATTCGAATGTGTATTTTTGTTCTTAGAATTTATTTTTATCATCATCCCTAATGTATTTGAGTTTAGGTCTTTGTGTTCAGAACAAGTAAATTATGTGTTGAAACAATAAAAAAATTATAATAATGCCCAAAAACATGCATTTATTAGTGAAATTCAGTGCAAGGTCCATACGGACACACGTTCGATGCGCAACAAAATACTCTTGGAATACAGAGTAACTTTGGGGGTGGGTTGTAGTGGCCGAAGTAAGAGTAATTTCAGTTTGAAAAGGCAAAAAGGTCCCTAAGGTCGGAGGGTTAAATGGCTAGATAGTTAATAATACAAATTGATTTGAATATACCTATACAAATTTGTACTTTTGAGGAAATTAATAATTTTTCGTTTATTATCGGTAGATGGGTTAGAAAGGAACAACATTGAATCTTTTCCATCAAAAATGTATTCCTGGCTGCTCTAGTGTCATTACATTGATAGAATATGTGTTGAAGGCTCGTGATATCGATGTGAGAACAATTGCATGAAGGTAGATCAGTGATTTCCAATATATGACCATGTGTGATTAATGTATGACCAAGTCTCAATCTTATTATTTTGATGAGATCTTTTATATTAAAATCATTGAGGTGTGGACTTGCATAATTATTTATTGTTTGTTTGTTGGGATTTACATTTCTATACCAGTTACTTGATTTCTCCAGTGCATTGTCGGAGTTTATATGCGATTTTGTGATATATTTCAGTATATCTCTTGTGTTATAGTTCGCAGATGTTACTAATGGAGATTTGAGGGCAGTCATGTCTGCAAATTCATTTCCGCTTATATTACAGTGACCTGGGGTCCATATAATGACAATATCTGGGTGTCTATGGAACAACACATTTCTGATGTAAGAGCTATAATGGTCTCTGTTGGAGATATTGGCTACCATTTTAATTGTATACAGTGAATAGCATATATACCCCTTGTATTAGATTCAAAGACTGCTGTAAGTTCGACTGTAAAAATGGAACTATAAGGTGGAAGAATGGAAGTTTTTATGATGTTATCTCCTTGTACAATGCTATAGGACACGTTGTCTGAAGATTTGGATGCATCTGTATAAAGAAAATTATGTGTTGCCAATCAACCGCAAATTTCTTTATGTAAAACTTGGAATTGTATCGGGTTGTGGTGACGTTTATCAAGTTGGCTAAGAGAAGTATCTATGCACTCTTGATTGAAATCCCATGGAGTATATTTCTTATGATTGGATGCTATAAGAGCAAGTTTTATAGGTATATTAAGGTTGTTGCATTCCTGTAATATCTTTGAAATAACAGAATGATATCTAGGTATTCTCTTTAGTTTGGTAATCTGTCGAGTTAATTTTTGAATTGGGTCATTAGAGTCTCTGAGAAGAGTACGAGACAATTTGGCTAAGGCTATTTTGAGTTGAGTCTGTATAGATGGTATATTCGCCTCGATGTAAATGTTATTTAGGGGTGTTGTGCTAAACGCTCCAAAACATTGTCTCAAAGCTTCAGAATACTTTGTATCTTGCTAAGTTTGGATTGAGAACATTGAGGATCCTTGATATTATCAATATTAGTAATATACACTGAAAAAACAGTGAACCCTTTTCCATTGCAAAATGAACTAAACTGTAGTAATATTGATCATGATTTAGCCCTTAAGATTTTTTTCAACTTGTCTAGTTTATAATTCTCTTAAATTTTAGTTCATCTATAACATTGTAGTTTAGTTCATTTTTACAACACCATAAGATTTATATACCCCTACCAAGTTAAAAAGTCAGTATTATTTTGGTTTACTTGCTTATATTGTGGGAAACCCGATAATAAAAATTGGTTAACAGTCCCTTTAAAACGTCGACAACTAAACTATTTTTAAATCAATCCTTCCACAGTACAGAGAAATTAAATAATTAAAGGAACAACAAACCGTTTTACTATTATGAAAATTTTCATACATTAAAAACTTATGATGAAAGTTCTTAATACAATGTTTTTTGTGAATAAAAATTCACAAAAGTTCATTTGAACTCGCTGTTTGGACATTTTGACTTATCCTTTTTTTATTCATCGTAGGTATTATTTTTAACATATCTTGCTGGAAAAAATGGAAGCAATAATGAAAATTGTTAAAAATTAACACCATGTAATGAAATATAATTTTTTAATTCTTCATTTTAGCTTGTAACTTACCATATTTGGGGGCATTTTATCAAATGGTGTAAGGAATTCAACTTTTCTTTGGAAAACGTATCTCATAAAATTGGTACCTAAAACAATTAGAGAAATAATTAAGTATTCTATATAAACTCATAAAACTGTGTTGTTGTCGATGTGAAAGATATAATAAAATAAATATTCTAGTTGAAAGAAAGACAAAATTTTAATATAAAACTTACCAATTCTCTATTAAATTGTACGCTGAGGGGAAATATAAAAAGTTGTCCAAATTTATTTGGGTTACTCTGAAATTAAATATTTATTTTTTACATTAAATAAAATTATTAAATAGGTTTTCAAAAAATCTAATGAAAAAATAATAATATGCTAGAAAACCAAATATTCTTGATAAACCAAGACAGTCATCATTCGTCAATGTGACAACACGTAATTTCATTTTCGATTTAAAGAGCATTTTAGTCTATTGGGAAATGGTAAATTTTAGTTATACTAATTCGACCGTTTTATGAATTTTTGTTTTATACTACTTAAAACCAAATTGAATAAGAAAATAAATTTAAGTTTGGTTCACTTTTTCGCTCACGATGAAAATTATAGCGTCGTGAAATCAGCCGTAGTCAAAATGACGAAGGATGACGTTAATGGATTAAAGGATGACTATCCAGGGTTAAAAGAAAGTTAAAGAATCCTTACCAATTCACTATTAAAGGCAAAGGAGTACTAAAAATTTGTCCAAATTTTTAAGGGTTTATTCTGAAATTAAATATTTGTTTTTACATTCAAAATATTACATTGGTTTCCAAAAAATTTGATTAAAGAAAAAAAAGGTATTAAAACCCGTTTTGTTTGTTATTGTTGGCTTCTCTTCAATCGTTATTGTTGTATTTGATCTCAGCTTAAAGCCATGCATTGACTAAACTACAAGTGTAGCTTAACCAACAGAGGAAAAGTATGCTTGTCAAATTTATTTGGGCAAAGCCCTATAGACTGCAAGATGGTTGGATGTACAGCTGTTTCGGAATTACCACATTCCTCATCAGCATCCTCTACTTGCAGCAAAACTATCAACCAATTATCAGAATAAATTCGGGTAATTCACTCAACCCAAAGTGAACTACACTTGAACCTCCCGAAAAAGGGTTTGATAGTCGGCTACTGCCTAAACAAATTTGCCAGCATATCTCTATTCCTTTGCCAAACTCAAATCATCGATGCTGTAGAGGATGCTGATGAGGAATGTGGTAATTCCGAAACAGCTGTACATCCAACCATCTTGCAGTCTATAGGGCTTTGCCCAACTAAATTTGACAAGCATACTTTTCCTCTGTTGGTTAAGCTACACTTGTAGTTTAGTCAATGCATGGCTTTAAGCTGAGATCGAAAAAAAAATAACGATTGAAGAGAAGCCAACAATAACAAACAAAACGAATGAAGATAGAGGAAGTACGCTCAAAAACAAACCCAGCCAAATACATTCAAATCGATGATTTGAGTTTGGCAAAGGAAAAGAGATATGCTGGCAAATTTGTTTAGGCAGTAGCCGACTATCAAACCCTTTTTCGGGAGGTTCAAGTGTAGTTCACTTTGGGTTGAGTGAATTACCCGAATTTATTCTGCTAATTGGTTGATAGTTTTGATGCAAGTAGAGGATGTTGATGAGGAATGTGGTAATTCCGAAACAGCTGTACATCCAACCATCTTGCAGTCTATAGGGATTTGCCCAAATAAATTTGACAAGCATACTTTTCCTCTGTTGGTTAAGCTACACTTGTAGTTTAGTCAATGCATGGCTTTAAGCTGAGATCAAAAACAACAATAAGGTATTAAAAACCTGTAATTTTGATGATAAAAAGGTCACAAAAACGTAAATATTCTAGTTGAAATAAAGCCAATTTTTAAAAGAAACCTTACCAATTCTCTATTTTTTAAATTTGTTCGAATCCATCTGTATTTTCTCTGAAATTAAATATTGTTTTTACAACAAAAGAAAACATTAAACTGGTTTCCAAAAAAATAATTAACAAATAATAATATACATAAAAAATATTCTTTTTAAAAGAAAGTCATATTAAAAAAATACTTACCAATTTATGAATAAACTATACGCTGAGATATAAAAAAAATTTTCCAAATTCATCTGGAATTGAATATTAATTTTTTACATAGAATAATAAAAATTTCAATACACTTTCAATTTCAACATATTTTCCTAAATATTCTTAATAACTTTTTTCTAAAATACCGATAAAATATTAATAACTTTCATTTAAAAGGTTTAATAAACAAACACCAATATTTGTCTCAAAAATCCAAAATATTTCATGCCTTTATATTCCCTTGTTGCATACCTACTTAAAAGATGCAACAGCCCACGCCAACGCCAACTATACAACTGAAGCATGCCAAACAAAACCAAG
Organism: Haematobia irritans; assembly: GCF_050003625.1. Lineage (NCBI taxonomy): Eukaryota > Metazoa > Arthropoda > Insecta > Diptera > Muscidae > Haematobia > Haematobia irritans. The sequence goes on along the minus strand of NC_134398.1, from coordinate 113,420,499 downwards.
CAAAGCCAAAACATTCCTACAACAACAAAAACACATGTGTCTTTATTGAAAACAACACCTCATCCAGCCAAATAAACCATCCGCGAATAACAAACACACACACACAAACCACTAAATGAACAAAAATAAAAACAACCCCACGCTCATGTATACACAACAAAACTCAAGTAATATCATCTTTATATTAATCACATTCCACTATGCCGATAAAGATCTCTGTACTATGCATTAGTTAATCGCATCTGCTGACAATTTACTCTAAGAATAATATTCGTAAAGGCACACCAGTTTATGAACGATGAAACGTTTAACTTAAAATTTGCAAAATTTTCATGAAATGTTATCAACCATTTTTGACGAAAATGTCTATAAATTTAATTACATGTGAACTAAAAATATTTCATTGGGTAATATTTTACCAACAATTATTAACTATAGGAATTGTCAGTAAGAAATTACTATCCACTTTGAAGTTCATTTTTCGTAAAAAAATATTTTCTCATTCAAAAAAATCTTATAGTAAATTGCACTTATTATTTAGAAAATACTTTACATTTCACAAGTAGTTTTATAGCATGACAAACGAATTTATAACTACCAGTTAAGAAATTTTTTAAGGAAATTTCCATCGTATTTGGTAAGCCATGAACTAAACGATTGCTACTTAGAATTTGTAAAATTTCCTTTCGAGAAGTTACTTTTCGTTGAAGATACGAAAAATGAACTAAAATTCTGGAAAATTCTTGTAATAAATTATTGTAAAAATCTTCTTAAATTTACGAGACACTTTTTTTCTGTGTATATTAACGACGTATGTATGATCTAGGTTTATACAGGGATTTCTCCTCATGTTTGACCTAACGATTAGATTAAAATCGTCTGCGAAGGCAGTGAAATCAATTTCTTTAATCGAGTTTAATATTTTGTATAACTTATCGTATGAAATCAAAAATAATACCACGGATAACGGAGAACCTTCTGGGACCGATAACTTTGTAATTTTATGGAAAATTTCCGATTTGTCATGAAGTTAATTACGTAGTTGTTGTTTTTGATTTCAGCTTAAAACCATGTATTGACTAAACTACAAGTGTAGCTTAACCAACAGAGGAAAATAATGTTTGTCAAATTTATTTGGGCAAAGTCCTATAGACTACAAGATGGTTGGATGGACGCGCGTTTCGGAATTACCACATTCCTCATCAGCATCCTCTACTTGCAGCAAAACTATCAACCAATTATCAGAATAAATTCAGGCAGTTCATTAAACCCAACACTGAACCACACTTGAACCTTCCGAAAAAAGGTTTTACATCATAGCCGGCTTATGCCGAAATAAATTCGTACAAACATATCTCTTTTCCTTTGCCAATAATTATGTAGTTTATAATACGTGGGTCTAATTTCCATGTTTTCAATTGATCTGCACTTGTGTGAATTCCTATTTTATCAGAGGCTTTCTCGAAGTCTAAAGAAATTAAGGTGTGTGACTTCTCCGGCTCAAACTTTTTGTTATGTTGTGGTCAAGGTAAAGTAAATTGTCGACTATAGATTTTCCAGGTATGAAGCCAAATTGACGATCGCTTAATAGATTGTTAGTTGTAAAGAACCACCAAAGCCTGTTAGCAATCATTTTGTCAAGAGTTTTCGCAATGCAAGAGTTTAATGAAATAGGCCTGTATGAATTTAATAGTGTTTTGTCTGAACCGGGTTTTAAAATTGGAATTATAAGACTCAATTTGGATTGTTGAGGTATATAAGAGTGAAATAATGAATTGAACAAACCTAGGAGACGGAGTCTCATCGTATTTGGTAGGTTTTTTAGCATGGGGTAAGAGATGCGATCATTACCTGGAGTTTTCCCTTTGGCTTTCTTCTAAACTGAGTTTAATTCAGATAAATTGAAACTTTCTTCGAGTATAGCTCCCTTGATATCTGGGATAAAATTCTGATTTGTACGGAGTATGCTATTCTTTCTCTCACAGAATTTCCTTAGAAATTGATCAAAAACGTCCAAATTCATTTGCAATATCCGTACCGTCAGTTAGTCGTAATTGGGGATTGCATTCAGTTGTTATGCAATGTATATTTTGCCTTCTTTTGTAACCCGTGAATGTCCTGATATTTTTCCATATCTAATCGATAGGTGTAGAGGGATTAATAGAAGCCGTAAAATCTGAAATTGATATCGCTTTAGATATTTTGATTTGTTGTCTAAATTTTGCATTTGCTCGTTTAAAATCAATAAGATTAGATGGTTAGGTTAGGTTAGGTTATGTGGCAGCCCGATGTATCAGGCTCACTTAGACTATTCAGTCCATTGTGATACCACAGTGGTGAACTTCTCTCTTATCACTGAGTGCTGCCCGATTCCATGTTAAGCTCAATGACAAGGGACCTCCTTTTTGTAGCCGAGTCCGAACGGTGTTCCACATTCTAGTGAATCCACTTAAAGAAGCTTTGAAACCCTGAGAAATGTCACCAGCAATGCTGAGGTGGGATAATCCACCGCTGAAAAACTTTTTGGTGTTCGGTCGTAGCAGGAATCGAACCCACGACCTTGTGTATGCAAGGCGGGCATGCTAACCATTGCACCACGGTGGTTCCCTATAAATAAGATTAGATGTTGTCATATCTTTTCGAAATCTGTACCATAATTTATTTTTATTCCTTTTTAATTTCTCCAGCTCATTATTCCACCATGGGTCTTTATATGTTGTTTTAGTTCGTGTCTGAGGGATGGATAAATTGGCTGCCCCAATAATTATCTTCTTAATATTGGCAGTTTCCTTGTTTATGTTTACGCTAAGTACTTGTTTTGTGTTCAAATGTGAACAAATGTTACTAAATAGTGGCCAATTTGACAGTTTGGTTATGAATGGGGGTTTATGTTGGGAGCCACCGTGGTGCAATGGTTAGCATGCCCGCCTTGCATTCACAAGGTCGTGGGTTCGATTCCTGCTTCGACCGAACACCAAAAAGTTTTTCAGCGGTGGATTATCCCACCTCAGTAATGCTGGTGACATTTCTGAGGGTTTCAAAGCTTCTCTAAGTGGTTTCACTGCAATGTGGAACGCCGTTCGGACTCGGCTATAAAAAGGAGGTCCCTTGTCATTGAGCTTAACATGGAATCGGGCAGCACTCAGTGATAAGAGAGAAGTTCACCAATGTGGTATCACAATGGACTGAATAGTCTAAGTGAGCTTGATACATCGGGCTGCCACCTAACCTAACCTAACCTAACCTATGTTGGATAATTTCTCCGTGGTGCGAAGGAAAGAGCTTAAGAATAATGGGGAAGTTGTCACTTCCATAAAGCGAGCTTTCAGTCTCCCATTGTTTATGGGGGAAAAGGTATGGAGAACAAAACAAGTAAGGAAAGTCTAAAGTCGGGCGGGGCCGACTATATTATACCCTGCACCACTTTGTAGATCTAAATTTACGATACCATATCACATCCGTCAAATGTGTTGCGTGCTATATATAAAGGTTTGTCCCAAATACATACATTTAAATATCACTCGCTCTGGACAGAATTTGATAGACTTCTACAAAATCTACACAGATAAAAATAAGTTTGAGAACCAATAACTTTTGTTGGAAAACCAATAACAAAATTTGTTAATTTTCCTGCAACAAACTAATTTGTACTTTTAATAACCATTATTACAAAAAAGTTGTTAGCAATCGTTACCATCAGAAGGCAACAAATAATTAGCGTTCTCAATAACATCATTTGTAAGTAATTTGTTGAGCATCCAACAGTACAAAATATTTGTTGTTGAACGCTACGTTTAATCCTCAACAAATATTTTTGAATTTGAACGAAAAAAATTTGTTTGTGGTTTGTTGGAGTCTATCAATGACCTGTAACAAATTTATTGGTGTATTGATAAAAAATTAAATTGAAATTAAAATTGACAGAATTTTGCTATGACTTGCACCAAAATTGCAAAATTGGCGGAACAATTTTGGAGATAGTTTGTTAAGTACACACAGAGGAAGAATATGACCAAAATGTTATTTTTGGACGGGGAACATGTAACATTTTTGTGTCGGAAATCCTATACTCAGTTTTGTAAATGTTTGACAATTTTAAATTTGAGTAGTCCCGGGTCTAGCAAGCATTTTGATAACCCAGTGCTATATATTCTAGTTAATTAGAATTGTAATAACTCTAATCCCGATATTAATATGGTTTTATTATTTATCTCATACAAAAACACATTTAAGAAAATACCATATTGAAAAATATACAAATAATGTATAAAATATATAAATATAGCTTTCGTACATATTCTCAGCGATGTGCGCGTAACCAGTCTTATAGTTTTGTTTTTGTTTTCATATCGATAGCAGTCAACTATTTTCGCAATAAAGCAATTTGTTGAAAATTCAGAATATTGCTATTTCCTCTGTGAAGCATCTACAAACACATTTCAACAACAAATGCTTCATGTTCAATGGACAAATTTGTTGAGCACAAGCAGATTCTACATACAAATAAAGTTGTTAATATTTATTTGCAGTTGCACTAGGGTGGAACACAATGTTAGTAAAAACCAAGTAAGGAAAGTCTAAAGTCGGGCGAGGCCGACTATATTATACCCTGCACCACTTTGTAGATCTAAATTTTCGATACCATATCACATCCGTCAATGTTTGACAACAAATTGCTTTATTGCGAAAATAGTTGACTGCTATCGATATGAAAACAAAAACAAAACTATAAGACTGGTTACGCGCACATCGCTGAGAATATGTATGAAAGCTATATTTATATATTTTATACATTATTTGTATATTTTTCAATATGGTATTTTCTTAAATGTGTTTTTGTATGAGATAAATAATAAAACCATATTAATATCGGGATTAGAGTTATTACAATTCTAATTAACTAGAATATATAGCACTGGGTTGTCAAAATGCTTGCTAGACCCGGGACTACTCAAATTTAAAATTGTCAAACATTTACAAAACTGAGTATAGGATTTTCGACACAAAAATGTTACATGTTCCCCGTCCAAAAATAACATTTTGGTCATATTCCTCCTCTGTGTGTACTTAACAAACTAACTCCAAAATTGTTCCGCCAATTTTGCAATTTTAGTGCAAGTCATAGCAAAATTCTGTCAATTTTAATTTCAATTTAATTTTTTATCAATACACCAATAAATTTGTTACAGGTCATTGATAGACTCCAACAAACCACAAACAAATTTTTTTCGTTCAAATTCAAAAATATTTGTTGAGTATTAAACGTAGCGTTCAACAACAAATATTTTGTACTGTTGGATGCTCAACAAATTACTTACAAATGATGTTATTGAGAACACTAATTATTTGTTGCCTTCTGATGGTAACGATTGCTAACAACTTTTTTGTAATAATGGTTATTAAAAGTACAAATTAGTTTGTTGCAGGAAAATTAACAAATTTTGTTATTGGTTTTCCAACAAAAGTTATTGGTTCTCAAACTTATTTTTATCTGTGTAGATTTTGTAGAAGTCTATCAAATTCTGTCCAGAGCGAGTGATATTTAAATGTATGTATTTGGGACAAACCTTTATATATAGCACCCAACACATTTGACGGATGTGATATGGTATCGTAAATTTAGATCTACAAAGTGGTGCAGGGTATAATATAGTCGGCCCCGCCCGACTTTAGACTTTCCTTACTTGTTTTGTTCTCCATACCTTTTCCCCCATAAACAATGGGAGACTGAAAGCTCGCTTTATGGAAGTGACCACTTCCCCATTATTCGAAAGCTCTTTCCTTCGCACCACGGAGAAATTATCCAACATAAACCCCCATTCATAACCAAACTGTCAAATTGGCCACTATTTAGTAACATTTGTTCACATTTGAACACAAAACAAGTACTTAGCGTAAACATAAACAAGGAAACTGCCAATATTAAGAAGATAATTATTGGGGCAGCCAATTTATCCATCCCTCAGACACGAACTAAAACAACATATAAAGTCCCATGGTGGAATAATGAGCTGGAGAAATTAAAAAGGAATAAAAATAAATTATGGTACAGATTTCGAAAAGATATGACAACATCTAATCTTATTTATAGGGAACCACCGTGGTGCAATGGTTAGCATGCCCGCCTTGCATACACAAGGTCGTGGGTTCGATTCCTGCTACGACCGAACACCAAAAAGTTTTTCAGCGGTGGATTATCCCACCTCAGCATTGCTGGTGACATTTCTGAGTGTTTCAAAGCTTCTTTAAGTGGATTCACTAGAATGTGGAACACCGTTCGGACTCGGCTACAAAAAGGAGGTCCCTTGTCATTGAGCTTAACATGGAATCGGGCAGCACTCAGTGATAAGAGAGAAGTTCACCACTGTGGTATCACAATGGACTGAATAGTCTAAGTGAGCCTGATACATCGGGCTGCCACATAACCTAACCTAACCATCTAATCTTATTGATTTTAAACGAGCAAATGCAAAATTTAGACAACAAATCAAAATATCTAAAGCGAAATCAATTTCAGATTTTACGGCTTCTATTAATCCCTCTACACCTATCGATTAGATATGGAAAAATATCAGGACATTCACGGGTTACAAAAGAAGGCAAAATATACATTGCATAACAACTGAATGCAATCCCCAATTACGACTAACTGACGGTACGGATATTGCAAATGAATTTGGACGTTTTTGATCAATTTCTAAGGAAATTCTGTGAGAGAAAGAATAGCATACTCCGTACAAATCAGAATTTTATCCCAGATATCAAGGGAGCTATACTCGAAGAAAGTTTCAATTTATCTGAATTAAACTCAGTTTAGAAGAAAGCCAAAGGGAAAACTCCAGGTAATGATCGCATCTCTTACCCCATGCTAAAAAACCTACCAAATACGATGAGACTCCGTCTCCTAGGTTTGTTCAATTCATTATTACACTCTTATATACCTCAACAATCCAAATTGAGTCTTATAATTCCAATTTTAAAACCCGGTTCAGACAAAACACTATTAAATTCATACAGGCCTATTTCATTAAACTCTTGCATTGCGAAAACTCTTGACAAAATGATTGCTAACAGGCTTTGGTGGTTCTTTACAACTAACAATCTATTAAGCGATCGTCAATTTGGCTTCATACCTGGAAAATCTATAGTCGACATAACAAAAAGTTTGAGCCGGAGAAGTCACACACCTTAAGACACCTTAAGACACCTTTAGACTTCGAGAAAGCCTTTGATAAAATAGGAATTCACACAATTGCAGATCAATTGAAAACATGGAAATTAGACCCACGTATTATAAACTACATAATTATTGGCAAAGGAAAAGAGATATGTTTGTACGAATTTATTTCGGCATAAGCCGGCTATGATGTAAAACCTTTTTTCGGAAGGTTCAAGTGTGGTTCAGTGTTGGGTTTAATGAACTGCCTGAATTTATTCTGATAATTGGTTGATAGTTTTGCTGCAATTAGAGGATGCTGATGAGGAATGTGGTAATTCCGAAACGCGCGTCCATCCAACCATCTTGTAGTCTATAGGACTTTGCCCAAATAAATTTGACAAACATTATTTTCCTCTGTTGGTTAAGCTACACTTGTAGTTTAGTCAATGCATGGTTTTAAGCTGAAATCAAAAACAACAACAAATCGGAAATTTTCCATAAAATTACAAAGTTATCGGTCCCAGAAGGTTCTCCGTTATCCGTGGTATTATTTTTGATTTCATACGATAAGTTATACAAAATATTAAACTCGATTAAAGAAATTGATTTCACTGCCTTCGCAGACGATTTTAATCTAATCGTTAGGTCAAACATGAGGAGAAATCCCTGTATAAACCTAGATCATACATACGTCGTTAATATACACAGAAAAAAAGTGTCTCGTAAATTTAAGAAGATTTTTACAATAATTTATTACAAGAATTTTCCAGAATTTTAGTTCATTTTTCGTATCTTCAACGAAAAGTAACTTCTCGAAAGGAAATTTTACAAATTCTAAGTAGCAATCGTTTAGTTCATGGCTTACCAAATTCGATGGAAATTTCCTTAAAAAATTTCTTAACTGGTAGTTATAAATTCGTTTGTCATGCTATAAAACTACTTGTGAAATGTAAAGTATTTTCTAAATAATAAGTGCAATTTACTATAAGATTTTTTTGAATGAGAAAATATTTTTTTACGAAAAATGAACTTAAAAGTGGATAGTAATTTCTTACTGACAATTCCTATAGTTAATAATTGTTGGTAAAATATTACCCAATGAAATATTTTTAGTTCACATGTAATTAAACTTATAGACATTTTCGTCAAAAATGGTTGATAACATTTCATGAAAATTTTGCAAATTTTAAGTTAAACGTTTCATCGTTCATAAACTGGTGTGCCTTTACGAATATTATTCTTAGAGTAAATTGTCAGCAGATGCGATTAACTAATGCATAGTACAGAGATCTTTATCGGCATAGTGGAATGTGATTAATATAAAGATGATATTACTTGAGTTTTGTTGTGTATACATGAGCGTGGGGTTGTTTTTATTTTTGTTCATTTAGTGGTTTGTGTGTGTGTGTTTGTTATTCGCGGATGGTTTATTTGGCTGGATGAGGTGTTGTTTTCAATAAAGACACATGTGTTTTTGTTGTTGTAGGAATGTTTTGGCTTTGCTTGGTTTTGTTTGGCATGCTTCAGTTGTATAGTTGGCGTTGGCGTGGGCTGTTGCATCTTTTAAGTAGGTATGCAACAAGGGAATATAAAGGCATGAAATATTTTGGATTTTTGAGACAAATATTGGTGTTTGTTTATTAAACCTTTTAAATGAAAGTTATTAATATTTTATCGGTATTTTAGAAAAAAGTTATTAAGAATATTTAGGAAAATATGTTGAAATTGAAAGTGTATTGAAATTTTTATTATTCTATGTAAAAAATTAATATTCAATTCCAGATGAATTTGGAAAATTTTTTTTATATCTCAGCGTATAGTTTATTCATAAATTGGTAAGTATTTTTTTAATATGACTTTCTTTTAAAAAGAATATTTTTTATGTATATTATTATTTGTTAATTATTTTTTTGGAAACCAGTTTAATGTTTTCTTTTGTTGTAAAAACAATATTTAATTTCAGAGAAAATACAGATGGATTCGAACAAATTTAAAAAATAGAGAATTGGTAAGGTTTCTTTTAAAAATTGGCTTTATTTCAACTAGAATATTTACGTTTTTGTGACCTTTTTATCATCAAAATTACAGGTTTTTAATACCTTATTGTTGTTTTTGATCTCAGCTTAAAGCCATGCATTGACTAAACTACAAGTGTAGCTTAACCAACAGAGGAAAAGTATGCTTGTCAAATTTATTTGGGCAAATCCCTATAGACTGCAAGATGGTTGGATGTACAGCTGTTTCGGAATTACCACATTCCTCATCAGCATCCTCTACTTGCAGCAAAACTATCAACCAATTATCAGAATAAATTCGGGTAATTCACTCAACCCAAAGTGAACTACACTTGAACCTCCCGAAAAAGGGTTTGATAGTCGGCTACTGCCTAAACAAATTTGCCAGCATATCTCTTTTCCTTTGCCAAACTCAAATCATCGATGCTGTAGAGGATGCTGATGAGGAATGTGGTAATTCCGAAATATATATATATATATATATATATATATATATATATATATATATATATATATATATATATATATATATATATATATATATATATATATATATATATATATATATATATATATATATATATATATATATATATATATATATATATATATATATATATATATATATATATATATATATATATATATATATATATATATATATATATACTCTATGTGCAAAATTTCAACTAAATCGAAGTAAAAAATTGGACTCTGCGGTCATATGAGTGTAAATCGGGCGAAAGCTATATATGGGAGCTATATCTAAATCTGAACCGATATCAATCATCAATCATCGTGTGCAAAATTTCAACCAAATTGAACCAAAACTCTGGCTTCTAGGACCATAATAGTCCATATCGGGCGAAAGATATATATGGAAGCTATATCTAAACATGAACCGATTTCTATCAAATTTTGCACACTTGACTATACGACTAAGTGTTATGTTTGTACACAATTTCAAGCAAATCGGTATAAAACTCTGGCTGCTGGGTCCATATTAGTGCATATCGGGCGAAAGATATATATGGGAGCTATATCTAAATCTGAACCGACTTCTTCCAAAATCAATAGGGTTCTATTCCGACCCAAATTAGGAACATATGCCAAATTTGAAGGCGATTGGACTTAAATTGCGACCTAGACTTTGATCACAAAAATGTGTTCACAGACAGACGGACGGACGGACAGACGGACAGACGGACATGGTTATATCGACTCAGGGACCCACCCTGAGCATTATTGCCAAAGACACCATGTGTCTATCTCGTCTCCTTCTGGGTGTTACAAACATATGCACTAACTTATAATACCCTGTCTCACAGTGTGGCGCAGGGTATAAATATGGGAAACATTTAAATCTAAAGCAATTTTAAGGAAACTTCGCAAAAGTTTATTTATTGTTTGCGAAATCAGAAAAACATATATATGGGAGCTATATCTAAATCTGAACCGATTTCAACCAAATTTGGCACGCATAGCTACAATGCTAATTCTACTCCCTGTGCAAAATTTCAACTAAATCGGAGTTCAAATTGGCCTCTGTGGTCATATGAGTGTAAATCGGGCAAAAGCTATATATGGGAGATATATCTAAATCTGAACCGATTTCAATAAAATTTGGCACACTTGACTACACTACTAATTGTACTCCTAGTGCAAAATTTCAACCAAATTGGGGTAAAACTCTGGCTTCTGGGACCGTATTAGTCCATATCGGGCGAAAGATATATATCGGAGCTATATCTAAATCTGAACCGATTTCAACCAAATTTGGCACGCATAGCTACAATGCTAATTCTACTCCCTGTGCAAAATTTCAACTAAATCGGAGTTAAAATTGGCCTCTGTGGTCATATGAGTGTAAATAGGGCGAAAGCTATATATGGGAGATATATCTAAATCTGAACCGATTTCAACCAAATTTGGCACACATAGTTACAATGCTAATTCTACTCCATGTGCAAGATTTCAACTAAATGGGAGTAAAAAATTTGCCTCTGTGGTCATATGTGTGTAAATCGGGCGAAAGCTATATATGGGAGCTATATCTAAATCTGAACCGATTTCAATAAAATTAAACACACTTGACAACACTACTAATTGTACTTCTAGTGCAAAATGTTAACCGAATTGGGGTAAAACTCTGGCTTCTGGGACGGTATTAGTCCGTATCGGGCGAAAGATATATATGGGAGCTATATCTAAATCTGGACCGATTTCAATAAAATTTGACACACTTGACTATAGACTAATTGTTCTTCTTGTGCAAAATTTTAAGCAAATTACGGTAAAACTCTGGCTTCTGGGGCCTATAAGTCCATATCGGGCGAAATATATATATATATATATATATATATATATATATATATATATATATATATATATATATATATATATATATATATATATATATATATATATATATATATATATATATATATATATATATATATATATATATATATATATATATATATATATATATATATATATATATATATATATATATATATATATATATATATATATATATATATATATATATTTCGCCCGATATGGACTTATAGGCCCCAGAAGCCAGAGTTTTACCGTAATTTGCTTAAAATTTTGCACAAGAAGAACAATTAGTCTATAGTCAAGTGTGTCAAATTTTATTGAAATCGGTCCAGATTTAGATATAGCTCCCATATATATCTTTCGCCCGATACGGACTAATACCGTCCCAGAAGCCAGAGTTTTACCCCAATTCGGTTAACATTTTGCACTAGAAGTACAATTAGTAGTGTTGTCAAGTGTGTTTAATTTTATTGAAATCGGTTCAGATTTAGATATAGCTCCCATATATAGCTTTCGCCCGATTTACACACATATGACCACAGAGGCAAATTTTTTACTCCCATTTAGTTGAAATCTTGCACATGGAGTAGAATTAGCATTGTAACTATGTGTGCCAAATTTGGTTGAAATCGGTTCAGATTTAGATATATCTCCCATATATAGCTTTCGCCCTATTTACACTCATATGACCACAGAGGCCAATTTTAACTCCGATTTAGTTGAAATTTTGCACAGGGAGTAGAATTAGCATTGTAGCTATGCGTGCCAAATTTGGTTGAAATCGGTTCAGATTTAGATATAGCTCCGATATATATCTTTCGCCCGATATGGACTAATACGGTCCCAGAAGCCAGAGTTTTACCCCAATTTGGTTGAAATTTTGCACTAGGAGTACAATTAGTAGTGTAGTCAAGTGTGCCAAATTTTATTGAAATCGGTTCAGATTTAGATATATCTCCCATATATAGCTTTTGCCCGATTTACACTCATATGACCACAGAGGCCAATTTGAACTCCGATTTAGTTGAAATTTTGCACAGGGAGTAGAATTAGCATTGTAGCTATGCGTGCCAAATTTGGTTGAAATCGGTTCAGATTTAGATATAGCTCCCATATATATGTTTTTCTGATTTCGCAAACAATAAATAAACTTTTGCGAAGTTTCCTTAAAATTGCTTTAGATTTAAATGTTTCCCATATTTATACCCTGCGCCACACTGTGAGACAGGGTATTATAAGTTAGTGCATATGTTTGTAACACCCAGAAGGAGACGAGATAGACACATGGTGTCTTTGGCAATAATGCTCAGGGTGGGTCCCTGAGTCGATATAACCATGTCCGTCTGTCCGTCTGTCCGTCCGTCCGTCTGTCTGTGAACACATTTTTGTGATCAAAGTCTAGGTCGCAATTTAAGTCCAATCGCCTTCAAATTTGGCATATGTTCCTAATTTGGGTCGGAATAGAACCCTATTGATTTTGGAAGAAGTCGGTTCAGATTTAGATATAGCTCCCATATATATCTTTCGCCCGATATGCACTAATATGGACCCAGCAGCCAGAGTTTTATACCGATTTGCTTGAAATTGTG